>NC_142132.1:65095340-65102840 GCF_024610735.1 Ursus americanus
GGGGCACGTGGGGTTTGAATGGAGCCGGGTTGGGCAAGGTTGGGGGGGCGGGCCGCTGGCGGCAGAGGGAGTGGAAGGGAGGGCGAAGGGCAAGGAAAGGAAAAGAAAAGGAGAAAAGCCTACAGCACCCGGTATTCCCAGGCGGTCTCCCATCCAAGTACTAACCAGGCCCGACCCTGCTTAGCTTCCGAGATCAGACGAGATCGGGCGCGTTCAGGGTGGTATGGCCGTAGACGCCTGTGGCTGCCGCTCGGTGCCCCAAGAGCCTGCTCCGCCCCTCCCAGCCCCAGCCCCAGCCCCAGCCCCAGCCCCAGCCCAGCCCCTGCCGAGCGATTGTCAGCCCTCCTCGCCTGGCCTGTGCCTGGTGCCTGCCTGCCTGCCTGCCTGCCTGCCTGCCAGCACGCCCAGGGGACAAGATGCCTCCGGCACCCTGGAGCCGCGGAAGTCCGCGCGCTCTCCCGTCCCGGGACTCTCCTGCCGCGCCGCCGCTTGGCTCCCGGGATGGCAACGGGGTGGGTCGGGGCGCCGGGGGCGAGGCCCGAGGTGTTCTCAGAGCGCCCCCCAACCCCCCCGCCCTCCGCGGGGAGCACAACCCGCCCACTGGCCTTTCCTCCTCTCCCCGCCGCCGGGCTCAAAGCCCACCGGAAGCCTCGGGCGCCACCACAGACCATCATCACCATCCCAACCCCGTGGCCCTTCCTCCGCCACCCTTCCCCTCCCCACCCAGCGACACCAGGACCTGATCGAGAGACACCAGGGGCCGGCTCGCAATACGCAGACACACAGACACACAGGGAAAGACAGAGAGACACGGAGTGGGGGAACACTTAGGGGACACACTGGACGGGAGAGACGGGGAGGGACAGAGTGTGTGTGTGTGTGTGTGTGTGTGTGTGTGTGTGTGTGTGTCTGTGTGTCTCTGTGTGTGTGTGTGTGTGTGTCTGTGTGTGTGACAGAGAGAAAGAGAGAGAGAGATTAGATTATCCAACACACAGACCCTCTCACACCCCAGCACAGACACGCAGACCCCGACCCGGATGCGGACGGGGACAGGGACAGGGACAGAGACCCAGGTGCACACAGGTGACACACACCCACACACAGGGACACACAGGACGCTGTGTGGGCGCGGCAGCTAGCCCACGGGAGGGCGGTCGCGCTTGGGCGCGCTTTGGGCAAGGCGGCCGCGCCCTGGAGCTGCCATAGGAGCCCTCCCTCGGAGCCCGAGGACTTGCAGCCCAGGTGGCGGGAATCCCGATGGGCGGCCATTCCTGCCCAGCACCCCTCTGGCGTGGGGGCGTGCGAGGCATTCTTTCTTTTGCCCCGTCCTTTATTTTCTGGTGGCCCTTGTGGCCGTGGTGCGGGGCGCCCCGGGGTCTCGCTGAGGGAGCGAGCCTCGCTGTTCCGCTGAGACGGGGCGCGGAGTCGGGTGCCCACGGGGCCTGAGGCCCCGGGCGGTTGGCCATCTCGTGTCCTGTGCGCACGGAGCACGGACGCCCGGGCCCAGGGGCAAAGGGACGGTGACCGGTGCGAAGGAGGGCCATGCCCTTCTGGCGGGAGCGCAGCCCAGGGCTGGTGGGGAGAAGGTGTAGGCGGGCCCAGGCAGGAGGCGGGGCCGGCAGGCGGTTGGCCCGGGGCGCTGCGGTGGGCGGGCGGCCCAAGCGAACTGCTAGGGGCTCGGGAGAGGAGAGGGCCCGGAGGCAGGGAGGAGGCCGAGAACCCAGGGAGCGCACGCCTGCAGAGGCGGGGTCACGGCCCGCCCGGGGCTCCCGCGGTTCCTCTCGCCCGGGCCGCTTTCCCTCCACCCCCCTCCGCCGCCTCCGCCTCCGCTCGCGCCGCCCCCTGAGCGCCCACCGCCCTGCACACCAGCCCCCAGCCCGCACCCCGGGATAGGCTGTGGGCGTTCCTGGGGCTTGGAGGTGGAAGCGCTGGGCTGTGGGCGCCTGGCTGTGCCACGGGCACCCGCAGAGGGCCAGGGTTCCGCGTTGCGCTGCGCGTGTGGCGTGTGGCGTGTGGCGAGCGGGTCGGGCCCACCACGCATGGCCTGTGGTGAGGTGGGGGCACGTGGGGTTTGAATGGAGCCGGGTTGGGCAAGGTTGGGGGGGCGGGCCGCTGGCGGCAGAGGGAGTGGAAGGGAGGGCGAAGGGCAAGGAAAGGAAAAGAAAAGGAGAAAAGCCTACAGCACCCGGTATTCCCAGGCGGTCTCCCATCCAAGTACTAACCAGGCCCGACCCTGCTTAGCTTCCGAGATCAGACGAGATCGGGGGCGTTCAGGGTGGTATGGCCGTAGACGCCTGTGGCTGCCGCTCGGTGCCCCAAGAGCCTGCTCCGCCCCTCCCAGCCCCAGCCCCAGCCCCAGCCCCAGCCCAGCCCCTGCCGAGCGATTGTCAGCCCTCCTCGCCTGGCCTGTGCCTGGTGCCTGCCTGCCTGCCTGCCTGCCTGCCTGCCAGCACGCCCAGGGGACAAGATGCCTCCGGCACCCTGGAGCCGCGGAAGTCCGCGCGCTCTCCCGTCCCGGGACTCTCCTGCCGCGCCGCCGCTTGGCTCCCGGGATGGCAACGGGGTGGGTCGGGGCGCCGGGGGCGAGGCCCGAGGTGTTCTCAGAGCGCCCCCCAACCCCCCCGCCCTCCGCGGGGAGCACAACCCGCCCACTGGCCTTTCCTCCTCTCCCCGCCGCCGGGCTCAAAGCCCACCGGAAGCCTCGGGCGCCACCACAGACCATCATCACCATCCCAACCCCGTGGCCCTTCCTCCGCCACCCTTCCCCTCCCCACCCAGCGACACCAGGACCTGATCGAGAGACACCAGGGGCCGGCTCGCAATACGCAGACACACAGACACACAGGGAAAGACAGAGAGACACGGAGTGGGGGAACACTTAGGGGACACACTGGACGGGAGAGACGGGGAGGGACAGAGTGTGTGTGTGTGTGTGTGTGTGTGTGTCTGTGTGTCTGTGTGTCTCTGTGTGTGTGTGTGTGTGTGTCTGTGTGTGTGACAGAGAGAAAGAGAGAGAGAGATTAGATTATCCAACACACAGACCCTCTCACACCCCAGCACAGACACGCAGACCCCGACCCGGATGCGGACGGGGACAGGGACAGGGACAGAGACCCAGGTGCACACAGGTGACACACACCCACACACAGGGACACACAGGACGCTGTGTGGGCGCGGCAGCTAGCCCACGGGAGGGCGGTCGCGCTTGGGCGCGCTTTGGGCAAGGCGGCCGCGCCCTGGAGCTGCCATAGGAGCCCTCCCTCGGAGCCCGAGGACTTGCAGCCCAGGTGGCGGGAATCCCGATGGGCGGCCATTCCTGCCCAGCACCCCTCTGGCGTGGGGGCGTGCGAGGCATTCTTTCTTTTGCCCCGTCCTTTATTTTCTGGTGGCCCTTGTGGCCGTGGTGCGGGGCGCCCCGGGGTCTCGCTGAGGGAGCGAGCCTCGCTGTTCCGCTGAGACGGGGCGCGGAGTCGGGTGCCCACGGGGCCTGAGGCCCCGGGCGGTTGGCCATCTCGTGTCCTGTGCGCACGGAGCACGGACGCCCGGGCCCAGGGGCAAAGGGACGGTGACCGGTGCGAAGGAGGGCCATGCCCTTCTGGCGGGAGCGCAGCCCAGGGCTGGTGGGGAGAAGGTGTAGGCGGGCCCAGGCAGGAGGCGGGGCCGGCAGGCGGTTGGCCCGGGGCGCTGCGGTGGGCGGGCGGCCCAAGCGAACTGCTAGGGGCTCGGGAGAGGAGAGGGCCCGGAGGCAGGGAGGAGGCCGAGAACCCAGGGAGCGCACGCCTGCAGAGGCGGGGTCACGGCCCGCCCGGGGCTCCCGCGGTTCCTCTCGCCCGGGCCGCTTTCCCTCCACCCCCCTCCGCCGCCTCCGCCTCCGCTCGCGCCGCCCCCTGAGCGCCCACCGCCCTGCACACCAGCCCCCAGCCCGCACCCCGGGATAGGCTGTGGGCGTTCCTGGGGCTTGGAGGTGGAAGGGCTGGGCTGTGGGCGCCTGGCTGTGCCACGGGCACCCGCAGAGGGCCAGGGTTCCGCGTTGCGCTGCGCGTGTGGCGTGTGGCGTGTGGCGAGCGGGTCGGGCCCACCACGCATGGCCTGTGGTGAGGTGGGGGCACGTGGGGTTTGAATGGAGCCGGGTTGGGCAAGGTTGGGGGGGCGGGCCGCTGGCGGCAGAGGGAGTGGAAGGGAGGGCGAAGGGCAAGGAAAGGAAAAGAAAAGGAGAAAAGCCTACAGCACCCGGTATTCCCAGGCGGTCTCCCATCCAAGTACTAACCAGGCCCGACCCTGCTTAGCTTCCGAGATCAGACGAGATCGGGCGCGTTCAGGGTGGTATGGCCGTAGACGCCTGTGGCTGCCGCTCGGTGCCCCAAGAGCCTGCTCCGCCCCTCCCAGCCCCAGCCCCAGCCCCAACCCCAGCCCCAGCCCAGCCCCTGCCGAGCGATTGTCAGCCCTCCTCGCCTGGCCTGTGCCTGGTGCCTGCCTGCCTGCCTGCCTGCCTGCCTGCCAGCACGCCCAGGGGACAAGATGCCTCCGGCACCCTGGAGCCGCGGAAGTCCGCGCGCTCTCCCGTCCCGGGACTCTCCTGCCGCGCCGCCGCTTGGCTCCCGGGATGGCAACGGGGTGGGTCGGGGCGCCGGGGGCGAGGCCCGAGGTGTTCTCAGAGCGCCCCCCAACCCCCCCGCCCTCCGCGGGGAGCACAACCCGCCCACTGGCCTTTCCTCCTCTCCCCGCCGCCGGGCTCAAAGCCCACCGGAAGCCTCGGGCGCCACCACAGACCATCATCACCATCCCAACCCCGTGGCCCTTCCTCCGCCACCCTTCCCCTCCCCACCCAGCGACACCAGGACCTGATCGAGAGACACCAGGGGCCGGCTCGCAATACGCAGACACACAGACACACAGGGAAAGACAGAGAGACACGGAGTGGGGGAACACTTAGGGGACACACTGGACGGGAGAGACGGGGAGGGACAGAGTGTGTGTGTGTGTGTGTGTGTGTGTGTGTGTGTGTGTGTGTCTGTGTGTCTCTGTGTCTGTGTGTGTGTGTGTCTGTGTGTGTGACAGAGAGAAAGAGAGAGAGAGATTAGATTATCCAACACACAGACCCTCTCACACCCCAGCACAGACACGCAGACCCCGACCCGGATGCGGACGGGGACAGGGACAGGGACAGAGACCCAGGTGCACACAGGTGACACACACCCACACACAGGGACACACAGGACGCTGTGTGGGCGCGGCAGCTAGCCCACGGGAGGGCGGTCGCGCTTGGGCGCGCTTTGGGCAAGGCGGCCGCGCCCTGGAGCTGCCATAGGAGCCCTCCCTCGGAGCCCGAGGACTTGCAGCCCAGGTGGCGGGAATCCCGATGGGCGGCCATTCCTGCCCAGCACCCCTCTGGCGTGGGGGCGTGCGAGGCATTCTTTCTTTTGCCCCGTCCTTTATTTTCTGGTGGCCCTTGTGGCCGTGGTGCGGGGCGCCCCGGGGTCTCGCTGAGGGAGCGAGCCTCGCTGTTCCGCTGAGACGGGGCGCGGAGTCGGGTGCCCACGGGGCCTGAGGCCCCGGGCGGTTGGCCATCTCGTGTCCTGTGCGCACGGAGCACGGACGCCCGGGCCCAGGGGCAAAGGGACGGTGACCGGTGCGAAGGAGGGCCATGCCCTTCTGGCGGGAGCGCAGCCCAGGGCTGGTGGGGAGAAGGTGTAGGCGGGCCCAGGCAGGAGGCGGGGCCGGCAGGCGGTTGGCCCGGGGCGCTGCGGTGGGCGGGCGGCCCAAGCGAACTGCTAGGGGCTCGGGAGAGGAGAGGGCCCGGAGGCAGGGAGGAGGCCGAGAACCCAGGGAGCGCACGCCTGCAGAGGCGGGGTCACGGCCCGCCCGGGGCTCCCGCGGTTCCTCTCGCCCGGGCCGCTTTCCCTCCACCCCCCTCCGCCGCCTCCGCCTCCGCCTCCGCTCGCGCCGCCCCCTGAGCGCCCACCGCCCTGCACACCAGCCCCCAGCCCGCACCCCGGGATAGGCTGTGGGCGTTCCTGGGGCTTGGAGGTGGAAGGGCTGGGCTGTGGGCGCCTGGCTGTGCCACGGGCACCCGCAGAGGGCCAGGGTTCCGCGTTGCGCTGCGCGTGTGGCGTGTGGCGTGTGGCGAGCGGGTCGGGCCCACCACGCATGGCCTGTGGTGAGGTGGGGGCACGTGGGGTTTGAATGGAGCCGGGTTGGGCAAGGTTGGGGGGGCGGGCCGCTGGCGGCAGAGGGAGTGGAAGGGAGGGCGAAGGGCAAGGAAAGGAAAAGAAAAGGAGAAAAGCCTACAGCACCCGGTATTCCCAGGCGGTCTCCCATCCAAGTACTAACCAGGCCCGACCCTGCTTAGCTTCCGAGATCAGACGAGATCGGGCGCGTTCAGGGTGGTATGGCCGTAGACGCCTGTGGCTGCCGCTCGGTGCCCCAAGAGCCTGCTCCGCCCCTCCCAGCCCCAGCCCCAGCCCCAGCCCCAGCCCCAGCCCAGCCCCTGCCGAGCGATTGTCAGCCCTCCTCGCCTGGCCTGTGCCTGGTGCCTGCCTGCCTGCCTGCCTGCCTGCCTGCCAGCACGCCCAGGGGACAAGATGCCTCCGGCACCCTGGAGCCGCGGAAGTCCGCGCGCTCTCCCGTCCCGGGACTCTCCTGCCGCGCCGCCGCTTGGCTCCCGGGATGGCAACGGGGTGGGTCGGGGCGCCGGGGGCGAGGCCCGAGGTGTTCTCAGAGCGCCCCCCAACCCCCCCGCCCTCCGCGGGGAGCACAACCCGCCCACTGGCCTTTCCTCCTCTCCCCGCCGCCGGGCTCAAAGCCCACCGGAAGCCTCGGGCGCCACCACAGACCATCATCACCATCCCAACCCCGTGGCCCTTCCTCCGCCACCCTTCCCCTCCCCACCCAGCGACACCAGGACCTGATCGAGAGACACCAGGGGCCGGCTCGCAATACGCAGACACACAGACACACAGGGAAAGACAGAGAGACACGGAGTGGGGGAACACTTAGGGGACACACTGGACGGGAGAGACGGGGAGGGACAGAGTGTGTGTGTGTGTGTGTGTGTGTGTGTGTGTGTGTCTGTGTGTCTCTGTGTGTGTGTGTGTGTGTGTCTGTGTGTGTGACAGAGAGAAAGAGAGAGAGAGATTAGATTATCCAACACACAGACCCTCTCACACCCCAGCACAGACACGCAGACCCCGACCCGGATGCGGACGGGGACAGGGACAGGGACAGAGACCCAGGTGCACACAGGTGACACACACCCACACACAGGGACACACAGGACGCTGTGTGGGCGCGGCAGCTAGCCCACGGGAGGGCGGTCGCGCTTGGGCGCGCTTTGGGCAAGGCGGCCGCGCCCTGGAGCTGCCATAGGAGCCCTCCCTCGGAGCCCGAGGACTTGCAGCCCAGGTGGCGGGAATCCCGATGGGCGGCCATTCCTGCCCAGCACCCCTCTGGCGTGGGGGCGTGCGAGGCATTCTTTCTTTTGCCCCGTCCTTTATTTTCTGG
>NC_142132.1:65107840-65117840 GCF_024610735.1 Ursus americanus
AGGCCCGACCCTGCTTAGCTTCCGAGATCAGACGAGATCGGGCGCGTTCAGGGTGGTATGGCCGTAGACGCCTGTGGCTGCCGCTCGGTGCCCCAAGAGCCTGCTCCGCCCCTCCCAGCCCCAGCCCCAGCCCCAGCCCCAGCCCCAGCCCAGCCCCTGCCGAGCGATTGTCAGCCCTCCTCGCCTGGCCTGTGCCTGGTGCCTGCCTGCCTGCCTGCCTGCCTGCCTGCCAGCACGCCCAGGGGACAAGATGCCTCCGGCACCCTGGAGCCGCGGAAGTCCGCGCGCTCTCCCGTCCCGGGACTCTCCTGCCGCGCCGCCGCTTGGCTCCCGGGATGGCAACGGGGTGGGTCGGGGCGCCGGGGGCGAGGCCCGAGGTGTTCTCAGAGCGCCCCCAACCCCCCCGCCCTCCGCGGGGAGCACAACCCGCCCACTGGCCTTTCCTCCTCTCCCCGCCGCCGGGCTCAAAGCCCACCGGAAGCCTCGGGCGCCACCACAGACCATCATCACCATCCCAACCCCGTGGCCCTTCCTCCGCCACCCTTCCCCTCCCCACCCAGCGACACCAGGACCTGATCGAGAGACACCAGGGGCCGGCTCGCAATACGCAGACACACAGACACACAGGGAAAGACAGAGAGACACGGAGTGGGGGAACACTTAGGGGACACACTGGACGGGAGAGACGGGGAGGGACAGAGTGTGTGTGTGTGTGTGTGTGTGTGTGTGTGTGTCTGTGTGTCTCTGTGTGTGTGTGTGTGTGTGTCTGTGTGTGTGACAGAGAGAAAGAGAGAGAGAGATTAGATTATCCAACACACAGACCCTCTCACACCCCAGCACAGACACGCAGACCCCGACCCGGATGCGGACGGGGACAGGGACAGAGACCCAGGTGCACACAGGTGACACACACCCACACACAGGGACACACAGGACGCTGTGTGGGCGCGGCAGCTAGCCCACGGGAGGGCGGTCGCGCTTGGGCGCGCTTTGGGCAAGGCGGCCGCGCCCTGGAGCTGCCATAGGAGCCCTCCCTCGGAGCCCGAGGACTTGCAGCCCAGGTGGCGGGAATCCCGATGGGCGGCCATTCCTGCCCAGCACCCCTCTGGCGTGGGGGCGTGCGAGGCATTCTTTCTTTTGCCCCGTCCTTTATTTTCTGGTGGCCCTTGTGGCCGTGGTGCGGGGCGCCCCGGGGTCTCGCTGAGGGAGCGAGCCTCGCTGTTCCGCTGAGACGGGGCGCGGAGTCGGGTGCCCACGGGGCCTGAGGCCCCGGGCGGTTGGCCATCTCGTGTCCTGTGCGCACGGAGCACGGACGCCCGGGCCCAGGGGCAAAGGGACGGTGACCGGTGCGAAGGAGGGCCATGCCCTTCTGGCGGGAGCGCAGCCCAGGGCTGGTGGGGAGAAGGTGTAGGCGGGCCCAGGCAGGAGGCGGGGCCGGCAGGCGGTTGGCCCGGGGCGCTGCGGTGGGCGGGCGGCCCAAGCGAACTGCTAGGGGCTCGGGAGAGGAGAGGGCCCGGAGGCAGGGAGGAGGCCGAGAACCCAGGGAGCGCACGCCTGCAGAGGCGGGGTCACGGCCCGCCCGGGGCTCCCGCGGTTCCTCTCGCCCGGGCCGCTTTCCCTCCACCCCCCTCCGCCGCCTCCGCCTCCGCTCGCGCCGCCCCCTGAGCGCCCACCGCCCTGCACACCAGCCCCCAGCCCGCACCCCGGGATAGGCTGTGGGCGTTCCTGGGGCTTGGAGGTGGAAGCGCTGGGCTGTGGGCGCCTGGCTGTGCCACGGGCACCCGCAGAGGGCCAGGGTTCCGCGTTGCGCTGCGCGTGTGGCGTGTGGCGTGTGGCGAGCGGGTCGGGCCCACCACGCATGGCCTGTGGTGAGGTGGGGGCACGTGGGGTTTGAATGGAGCCGGGTTGGGCAAGGTTGGGGGGGCGGGCCGCTGGCGGCAGAGGGAGTGGAAGGGAGGGCGAAGGGCAAGGAAAGGAAAAGAAAAGGAGAAAAGCCTACAGCACCCGGTATTCCCAGGCGGTCTCCCATCCAAGTACTAACCAGGCCCGACCCTGCTTAGCTTCCGAGATCAGACGAGATCGGGCGCGTTCAGGGTGGTATGGCCGTAGACGCCTGTGGCTGCCGCTCGGTGCCCCAAGAGCCTGCTCCGCCCCTCCCAGCCCCAGCCCCAGCCCCAGCCCCAGCCCCAGCCCCAGCCCCAGCCCAGCCCCTGCCGAGCGATTGTCAGCCCTCCTCGCCTGGCCTGTGCCTGGTGCCTGCCTGCCTGCCTGCCTGCCTGCCAGCACGCCCAGGGGACAAGATGCCTCCGGCACCCTGGAGCCGCGGAAGTCCGCGCGCTCTCCCGTCCCGGGACTCTCCTGCCGCGCCGCCGCTTGGCTCCCGGGATGGCAACGGGGTGGGTCGGGGCGCCGGGGGCGAGGCCCGAGGTGTTCTCAGAGCGCCCCCCAACCCCCCCGCCCTCCGCGGGGAGCACAACCCGCCCACTGGCCTTTCCTCCTCTCCCCGCCGCCGGGCTCAAAGCCCACCGGAAGCCTCGGGCGCCACCACAGACCATCATCACCATCCCAACCCCGTGGCCCTTCCTCCGCCACCCTTCCCCTCCCCACCCAGCGACACCAGGACCTGATCGAGAGACACCAGGGGCCGGCTCGCAATACGCAGACACACAGACACACAGGGAAAGACAGAGAGACACGGAGTGGGGGAACACTTAGGGGACACACTGGACGGGAGAGACGGGGAGGGACAGAGTGTGTGTGTGTGTGTGTGTGTGTGTGTGTGTGTGTCTGTGTGTCTCTGTGTGTGTGTGTGTGTGTGTCTGTGTGTGTGACAGAGAGAAAGAGAGAGAGAGATTAGATTATCCAACACACAGACCCTCTCACACCCCAGCACAGACACGCAGACCCCGACCCGGATGCGGACGGGGACAGGGACAGAGACCCAGGTGCACACAGGTGACACACACCCACACACAGGGACACACAGGACGCTGTGTGGGCGCGGCAGCTAGCCCACGGGAGGGCGGTCGCGCTTGGGCGCGCTTTGGGCAAGGCGGCCGCGCCCTGGAGCTGCCATAGGAGCCCTCCCTCGGAGCCCGAGGACTTGCAGCCCAGGTGGCGGGAATCCCGATGGGCGGCCATTCCTGCCCAGCACCCCTCTGGCGTGGGGGCGTGCGAGGCATTCTTTCTTTTGCCCCGTCCTTTATTTTCTGGTGGCCCTTGTGGCCGTGGTGCGGGGCGCCCCGGGGTCTCGCTGAGGGAGCGAGCCTCGCTGTTCCGCTGAGACGGGGCGCGGAGTCGGGTGCCCACGGGGCCTGAGGCCCCGGGCGGTTGGCCATCTCGTGTCCTGTGCGCACGGAGCACGGACGCCCGGGCCCAGGGGCAAAGGGACGGTGACCGGTGCGAAGGAGGGCCATGCCCTTCTGGCGGGAGCGCAGCCCAGGGCTGGTGGGGAGAAGGTGTAGGCGGGCCCAGGCAGGAGGCGGGGCCGGCAGGCGGTTGGCCCGGGGCGCTGCGGTGGGCGGGCGGCCCAAGCGAACTGCTAGGGGCTCGGGAGAGGAGAGGGCCCGGAGGCAGGGAGGAGGCCGAGAACCCAGGGAGCGCACGCCTGCAGAGGCGGTGTCACGGCCCGCCCGGGGCTCCCGCGGTTCCTCTCGCCCGGGCCGCTTTCCCTCCACCCCCCTCCGCCGCCTCCGCCTCCGCTCGCGCCGCCCCCTGAGCGCCCACCGCCCTGCACACCAGCCCCCAGCCCGCACCCCGGGATAGGCTGTGGGCGTTCCTGGGGCTTGGAGGTGGAAGCGCTGGGCTGTGGGCGCCTGGCTGTGCCACGGGCACCCGCAGAGGGCCAGGGTTCCGCGTTGCGCTGCGCGTGTGGCGTGTGGCGTGTGGCGAGCGGGTCGGGCCCACCACGCATGGCCTGTGGTGAGGTGGGGGCACGTGGGGTTTGAATGGAGCCGGGTTGGGCAAGGTTGGGGGGGCGGGCCGCTGGCGGCAGAGGGAGTGGAAGGGAGGGCGAAGGGCAAGGAAAGGAAAAGAAAAGGAGAAAAGCCTACAGCACCCGGTATTCCCAGGCGGTCTCCCATCCAAGTACTAACCAGGCCCGACCCTGCTTAGCTTCCGAGATCAGACGAGATCGGGCGCGTTCAGGGTGGTATGGCCGTAGACGCCTGTGGCTGCCGCTCGGTGCCCCAAGAGCCTGCTCCGCCCCTCCCAGCCCCAGCCCCAGCCCCAGCCCCAGCCCAGCCCCTGCCGAGCGATTGTCAGCCCTCCTCGCCTGGCCTGTGCCTGGTGCCTGCCTGCCTGCCTGCCTGCCTGCCTGCCTGCCAGCACGCCCAGGGGACAAGATGCCTCCGGCACCCTGGAGCCGCGGAAGTCCGCGCGCTCTCCCGTCCCGGGACTCTCCTGCCGCGCCGCCGCTTGGCTCCCGGGATGGCAACGGGGTGGGTCGGGGCGCCGGGGGCGAGGCCCGAGGTGTTCTCAGAGCGCCCCCCAACCCCCCCGCCCTCCGCGGGGAGCACAACCCGCCCACTGGCCTTTCCTCCTCTCCCCGCCGCCGGGCTCAAAGCCCACCGGAAGCCTCGGGCGCCACCACAGACCATCATCACCATCCCAACCCCGTGGCCCTTCCTCCGCCACCCTTCCCCTCCCCACCCAGCGACACCAGGACCTGATCGAGAGACACCAGGGGCCGGCTCGCAATACGCAGACACACAGACACACAGGGAAAGACAGAGAGACACGGAGTGGGGGAACACTTAGGGGACACACTGGACGGGAGAGACGGGGAGGGACAGAGTGTGTGTGTGTGTGTGTGTGTGTGTGTCTGTGTGTCTGTGTGTCTCTGTGTGTGTGTGTGTGTGTGTCTGTGTGTGTGACAGAGAGAAAGAGAGAGAGAGATTAGATTATCCAACACACAGACCCTCTCACACCCCAGCACAGACACGCAGACCCCGACCCGGATGCGGACGGGGACAGGGACAGGGACAGAGACCCAGGTGCACACAGGTGACACACACCCACACACAGGGACACACAGGACGCTGTGTGGGCGCGGCAGCTAGCCCACGGGAGGGCGGTCGCGCTTGGGCGCGCTTTGGGCAAGGCGGCCGCGCCCTGGAGCTGCCATAGGAGCCCTCCCTCGGAGCCCGAGGACTTGCAGCCCAGGTGGCGGGAATCCCGATGGGCGGCCATTCCTGCCCAGCACCCCTCTGGCGTGGGGGCGTGTGAGGCATTCTTTCTTTTGCCCCGTCCTTTATTTTCTGGTGGCCCTTGTGGCCGTGGTGCGGGGCGCCCCGGGGTCTCGCTGAGGGAGCGAGCCTCGCTGTTCCGCTGAGACGGGGCGCGGAGTCGGGTGCCCACGGGGCCTGAGGCCCCGGGCGGTTGGCCATCTCGTGTCCTGTGCGCACGGAGCACGGACGCCCGGGCCCAGGGGCAAAGGGACGGTGACCGGTGCGAAGGAGGGCCATGCCCTTCTGGCGGGAGCGCAGCCCAGGGCTGGTGGGGAGAAGGTGTAGGCGGGCCCAGGCAGGAGGCGGGGCCGGCAGGCGGTTGGCCCGGGGCGCTGCGGTGGGCGGGCGGCCCAAGCGAACTGCTAGGGGCTCGGGAGAGGAGAGGGCCCGGAGGCAGGGAGGAGGCCGAGAACCCAGGGAGCGCACGCCTGCAGAGGCGGGGTCACGGCCCGCCCGGGGCTCCCGCGGTTCCTCTCGCCCGGGCCGCTTTCCCTCCACCCCCCTCCGCCGCCTCCGCCTCCGCTCGCGCCGCCCCCTGAGCGCCCACCGCCCTGCACACCAGCCCCCAGCCCGCACCCCGGGATAGGCTGTGGGCGTTCCTGGGGCTTGGAGGTGGAAGGGCTGGGCTGTGGGCGCCTGGCTGTGCCACGGGCACCCGCAGAGGGCCAGGGTTCCGCGTTGCGCTGCGCGTGTGGCGTGTGGCGTGTGGCGAGCGGGTCGGGCCCACCACGCATGGCCTGTGGTGAGGTGGGGGCACGTGGGGTTTGAATGGAGCCGGGTTGGGCAAGGTTGGGGGGGCGGGCCGCTGGCGGCAGAGGGAGTGGAAGGGAGGGCGAAGGGCAAGGAAAGGAAAAGAAAAGGAGAAAAGCCTACAGCACCCGGTATTCCCAGGCGGTCTCCCATCCAAGTACTAACCAGGCCCGACCCTGCTTAGCTTCCGAGATCAGACGAGATTGGGCGCGTTCAGGGTGGTATGGCCGTAGACGCCTGTGGCTGCCGCTCGGTGCCCCAAGAGCCTGCTCCGCCCCTCCCAGCCCCAGCCCCAGCCCCAGCCCCAGCCCCAGCCCAGCCCCTGCCGAGCGATTGTCAGCCCTCCTCGCCTGGCCTGTGCCTGGTGCCTGCCTGCCTGCCTGCCTGCCTGCCTGCCAGCACGCCCAGGGGACAAGATGCCTCCGGCACCCTGGAGCCGCGGAAGTCCGCGCGCTCTCCCGTCCCGGGACTCTCCTGCCGCGCCGCCGCTTGGCTCCCGGGATGGCAACGGGGTGGGTCGGGGCGCCGGGGGCGAGGCCCGAGGTGTTCTCAGAGCGCCCCCCAACCCCCCCGCCCTCCGCGGGGAGCACAACCCGCCCACTGGCCTTTCCTCCTCTCCCCGCCGCCGGGCTCAAAGCCCACCGGAAGCCTCGGGCGCCACCACAGACCATCATCACCATCCCAACCCCGTGGCCCTTCCTCCGCCACCCTTCCCCTCCCCACCCAGCGACACCAGGACCTGATCGAGAGACACCAGGGGCCGGCTCGCAATACGCAGACACACAGACACACAGGGAAAGACAGAGAGACACGGAGTGGGGGAACACTTAGGGGACACACTGGACGGGAGAGACGGGGAGGGACAGAGTGTGTGTGTGTGTGTGTGTGTGTGTGTGTGTGTGTGTGTGTGTCTGTGTGTCTCTGTGTGTGTGTGTGTGTGTGTCTGTGTGTGTGACAGAGAGAAAGAGAGAGAGAGATTAGATTATCCAACACACAGACCCTCTCACACCCCAGCACAGACACGCAGACCCCGACCCGGATGCGGACGGGGACAGGGACAGGGACAGAGACCCAGGTGCACACAGGTGACACACACCCACACACAGGGACACACAGGACGCTGTGTGGGCGCGGCAGCTAGCCCACGGGAGGGCGGTCGCGCTTGGGCGCGCTTTGGGCAAGGCGGCCGCGCCCTGGAGCTGCCATAGGAGCCCTCCCTCGGAGCCCGAGGACTTGCAGCCCAGGTGGCGGGAATCCCGATGGGCGGCCATTCCTGCCCAGCACCCCTCTGGCGTGGGGGCGTGCGAGGCATTCTTTCTTTTGCCCCGTCCTTTATTTTCTGGTGGCCCTTGTGGCCGTGGTGCGGGGCGCCCCGGGGTCTCGCTGAGGGAGCGAGCCTCGCTGTTCCGCTGAGACGGGGCGCGGAGTCGGGTGCCCACGGGGCCTGAGGCCCCGGGCGGTTGGCCATCTCGTGTCCTGTGCGCACGGAGCACGGACGCCCGGGCCCAGGGGCAAAGGGACGGTGACCGGTGCGAAGGAGGGCCATGCCCTTCTGGCGGGAGCGCAGCCCAGGGCTGGTGGGGAGAAGGTGTAGGCGGGCCCAGGCAGGAGGCGGGGCCGGCAGGCGGTTGGCCCGGGGCGCTGCGGTGGGCGGGCGGCCCAAGCGAACTGCTAGGGGCTCGGGAGAGGAGAGGGCCCGGAGGCAGGGAGGAGGCCGAGAACCCAGGGAGCGCACGCCTGCAGAGGCGGGGTCACGGCCCGCCCGGGGCTCCCGCGGTTCCTCTCGCCCGGGCCGCTTTCCCTCCACCCCCCTCCGCCGCCTCCGCCTCCGCTCGCGCCGCCCCCTGAGCGCCCACCGCCCTGCACACCAGCCCCCAGCCCGCACCCCGGGATAGGCTGTGGGCGTTCCTGGGGCTTGGAGGTGGAAGCGCTGGGCTGTGGGCGCCTGGCTGTGCCACGGGCACCCGCAGAGGGCCAGGGTTCCGCGTTGCGCTGCGCGTGTGGCGTGTGGCGTGTGGCGAGCGGGTCGGGCCCACCACGCATGGCCTG
The DNA here is from genome assembly GCF_024610735.1 of Ursus americanus. Classification (NCBI taxonomy): domain Eukaryota; kingdom Metazoa; phylum Chordata; class Mammalia; order Carnivora; family Ursidae; genus Ursus; species Ursus americanus. The sequence continues at coordinate 65,115,868 of NC_142132.1, forward strand.
TGGTGAGGTGGGGGCACGTGGGGTTTGAATGGAGCCGGGTTGGGCAAGGTTGGGGGGGCGGGCCGCTGGCGGCAGAGGGAGTGGAAGGGAGGGCGAAGGGCAAGGAAAGGAAAAGAAAAGGAGAAAAGCCTACAGCACCCGGTATTCCCAGGCGGTCTCCCATCCAAGTACTAACCAGGCCCGACCCTGCTTAGCTTCCGAGATCAGACGAGATCGGGGGCGTTCAGGGTGGTATGGCCGTAGACGCCTGTGGCTGCCGCTCGGTGCCCCAAGAGCCTGCTCCGCCCCTCCCAGCCCCAGCCCCAGCCCCAGCCCCAGCCCAGCCCCTGCCGAGCGATTGTCAGCCCTCCTCGCCTGGCCTGTGCCTGGTGCCTGCCTGCCTGCCTGCCTGCCTGCCTGCCAGCACGCCCAGGGGACAAGATGCCTCCGGCACCCTGGAGCCGCGGAAGTCCGCGCGCTCTCCCGTCCCGGGACTCTCCTGCCGCGCCGCCGCTTGGCTCCCGGGATGGCAACGGGGTGGGTCGGGGCGCCGGGGGCGAGGCCCGAGGTGTTCTCAGAGCGCCCCCCAACCCCCCCGCCCTCCGCGGGGAGCACAACCCGCCCACTGGCCTTTCCTCCTCTCCCCGCCGCCGGGCTCAAAGCCCACCGGAAGCCTCGGGCGCCACCACAGACCATCATCACCATCCCAACCCCGTGGCCCTTCCTCCGCCACCCTTCCCCTCCCCACCCAGCGACACCAGGACCTGATCGAGAGACACCAGGGGCCGGCTCGCAATACGCAGACACACAGACACACAGGGAAAGACAGAGAGACACGGAGTGGGGGAACACTTAGGGGACACACTGGACGGGAGAGACGGGGAGGGACAGAGTGTGTGTGTGTGTGTGTGTGTGTGTGTCTGTGTGTCTGTGTGTCTCTGTGTGTGTGTGTGTGTGTGTCTGTGTGTGTGACAGAGAGAAAGAGAGAGAGAGATTAGATTATCCAACACACAGACCCTCTCACACCCCAGCACAGACACGCAGACCCCGACCCGGATGCGGACGGGGACAGGGACAGGGACAGAGACCCAGGTGCACACAGGTGACACACACCCACACACAGGGACACACAGGACGCTGTGTGGGCGCGGCAGCTAGCCCACGGGAGGGCGGTCGCGCTTGGGCGCGCTTTGGGCAAGGCGGCCGCGCCCTGGAGCTGCCATAGGAGCCCTCCCTCGGAGCCCGAGGACTTGCAGCCCAGGTGGCGGGAATCCCGATGGGCGGCCATTCCTGCCCAGCACCCCTCTGGCGTGGGGGCGTGCGAGGCATTCTTTCTTTTGCCCCGTCCTTTATTTTCTGGTGGCCCTTGTGGCCGTGGTGCGGGGCGCCCCGGGGTCTCGCTGAGGGAGCGAGCCTCGCTGTTCCGCTGAGACGGGGCGCGGAGTCGGGTGCCCACGGGGCCTGAGGCCCCGGGCGGTTGGCCATCTCGTGTCCTGTGCGCACGGAGCACGGACGCCCGGGCCCAGGGGCAAAGGGACGGTGACCGGTGCGAAGGAGGGCCATGCCCTTCTGGCGGGAGCGCAGCCCAGGGCTGGTGGGGAGAAGGTGTAGGCGGGCCCAGGCAGGAGGCGGGGCCGGCAGGCGGTTGGCCCGGGGCGCTGCGGTGGGCGGGCGGCCCAAGCGAACTGCTAGGGGCTCGGGAGAGGAGAGGGCCCGGAGGCAGGGAGGAGGCCGAGAACCCAGGGAGCGCACGCCTGCAGAGGCGGGGTCACGGCCCGCCCGGGGCTCCCGCGGTTCCTCTCGCCCGGGCCGCTTTCCCTCCACCCCCCTCCGCCGCCTCCGCCTCCGCTCGCGCCGCCCCCTGAGCGCCCACCGCCCTGCACACCAGCCCCCAGCCCGCACCCCGGGATAGGCTGTGGGCGTTCCTGGGGCTTGGAGGTGGAAGGGCTGGGCTGTGGGCGCCTGGCTGTGCCACGGGCACCCGCAGAGGGCCA
>NC_142132.1:65122840-65137840 GCF_024610735.1 Ursus americanus
CGGAGTGGGGGAACACTTAGGGGACACACTGGACGGGAGAGACGGGGAGGGACAGAGTGTGTGTGTGTGTGTGTGTGTGTGTGTGTGTGTGTGTCTGTGTGTCTCTGTGTGTGTGTGTGTGTGTGTCTGTGTGTGTGACAGAGAGAAAGAGAGAGAGAGATTAGATTATCCAACACACAGACCCTCTCACACCCCAGCACAGACACGCAGACCCCGACCCGGATGCGGACGGGGACAGGGACAGAGACCCAGGTGCACACAGGTGACACACACCCACACACAGGGACACACAGGACGCTGTGTGGGCGCGGCAGCTAGCCCACGGGAGGGCGGTCGCGCTTGGGCGCGCTTTGGGCAAGGCGGCCGCGCCCTGGAGCTGCCATAGGAGCCCTCCCTCGGAGCCCGAGGACTTGCAGCCCAGGTGGCGGGAATCCCGATGGGCGGCCATTCCTGCCCAGCACCCCTCTGGCGTGGGGGCGTGCGAGGCATTCTTTCTTTTGCCCCGTCCTTTATTTTCTGGTGGCCCTTGTGGCCGTGGTGCGGGGCGCCCCGGGGTCTCGCTGAGGGAGCGAGCCTCGCTGTTCCGCTGAGACGGGGCGCGGAGTCGGGTGCCCACGGGGCCTGAGGCCCCGGGCGGTTGGCCATCTCGTGTCCTGTGCGCACGGAGCACGGACGCCCGGGCCCAGGGGCAAAGGGACGGTGACCGGTGCGAAGGAGGGCCATGCCCTTCTGGCGGGAGCGCAGCCCAGGGCTGGTGGGGAGAAGGTGTAGGCGGGCCCAGGCAGGAGGCGGGGCCGGCAGGCGGTTGGCCCGGGGCGCTGCGGTGGGCGGGCGGCCCAAGCGAACTGCTAGGGGCTCGGGAGAGGAGAGGGCCCGGAGGCAGGGAGGAGGCCGAGAACCCAGGGAGCGCACGCCTGCAGAGGCGGTGTCACGGCCCGCCCGGGGCTCCCGCGGTTCCTCTCGCCCGGGCCGCTTTCCCTCCACCCCCCTCCGCCGCCTCCGCCTCCGCTCGCGCCGCCCCCTGAGCGCCCACCGCCCTGCACACCAGCCCCCAGCCCGCACCCCGGGATAGGCTGTGGGCGTTCCTGGGGCTTGGAGGTGGAAGCGCTGGGCTGTGGGCGCCTGGCTGTGCCACGGGCACCCGCAGAGGGCCAGGGTTCCGCGTTGCGCTGCGCGTGTGGCGTGTGGCGTGTGGCGAGCGGGTCGGGCCCACCACGCATGGCCTGTGGTGAGGTGGGGGCACGTGGGGTTTGAATGGAGCCGGGTTGGGCAAGGTTGGGGGGGCGGGCCGCTGGCGGCAGAGGGAGTGGAAGGGAGGGCGAAGGGCAAGGAAAGGAAAAGAAAAGGAGAAAAGCCTACAGCACCCGGTATTCCCAGGCGGTCTCCCATCCAAGTACTAACCAGGCCCGACCCTGCTTAGCTTCCGAGATCAGACGAGATCGGGCGCGTTCAGGGTGGTATGGCCGTAGACGCCTGTGGCTGCCGCTCGGTGCCCCAAGAGCCTGCTCCGCCCCTCCCAGCCCCAGCCCCAGCCCCAGCCCCAGCCCCAGCCCCAGCCCAGCCCCTGCCGAGCGATTGTCAGCCCTCCTCGCCTGGCCTGTGCCTGGTGCCTGCCTGCCTGCCTGCCTGCCTGCCAGCACGCCCAGGGGACAAGATGCCTCCGGCACCCTGGAGCCGCGGAAGTCCGCGCGCTCTCCCGTCCCGGGACTCTCCTGCCGCGCCGCCGCTTGGCTCCCGGGATGGCAACGGGGTGGGTCGGGGCGCCGGGGGCGAGGCCCGAGGTGTTCTCAGAGCGCCCCCCAACCCCCCCGCCCTCCGCGGGGAGCACAACCCGCCCACTGGCCTTTCCTCCTCTCCCCGCCGCCGGGCTCAAAGCCCACCGGAAGCCTCGGGCGCCACCACAGACCATCATCACCATCCCAACCCCGTGGCCCTTCCTCCGCCACCCTTCCCCTCCCCACCCAGCGACACCAGGACCTGATCGAGAGACACCAGGGGCCGGCTCGCAATACGCAGACACACAGACACACAGGGAAAGACAGAGAGACACGGAGTGGGGGAACACTTAGGGGACACACTGGACGGGAGAGACGGGGAGGGACAGAGTGTGTGTGTGTGTGTGTGTGTGTGTGTGTGTGTGTGTGTGTCTGTGTGTCTCTGTGTGTGTGTGTGTGTGTGTCTGTGTGTGTGACAGAGAGAAAGAGAGAGAGAGATTAGATTATCCAACACACAGACCCTCTCACACCCCAGCACAGACACGCAGACCCCGACCCGGATGCGGACGGGGACAGGGACAGAGACCCAGGTGCACACAGGTGACACACACCCACACACAGGGACACACAGGACGCTGTGTGGGCGCGGCAGCTAGCCCACGGGAGGGCGGTCGCGCTTGGGCGCGCTTTGGGCAAGGCGGCCGCGCCCTGGAGCTGCCATAGGAGCCCTCCCTCGGAGCCCGAGGACTTGCAGCCCAGGTGGCGGGAATCCCGATGGGCGGCCATTCCTGCCCAGCACCCCTCTGGCGTGGGGGCGTGCGAGGCATTCTTTCTTTTGCCCCGTCCTTTATTTTCTGGTGGCCCTTGTGGCCGTGGTGCGGGGCGCCCCGGGGTCTCGCTGAGGGAGCGAGCCTCGCTGTTCCGCTGAGACGGGGCGCGGAGTCGGGTGCCCACGGGGCCTGAGGCCCCGGGCGGTTGGCCATCTCGTGTCCTGTGCGCACGGAGCACGGACGCCCGGGCCCAGGGGCAAAGGGACGGTGACCGGTGCGAAGGAGGGCCATGCCCTTCTGGCGGGAGCGCAGCCCAGGGCTGGTGGGGAGAAGGTGTAGGCGGGCCCAGGCAGGAGGCGGGGCCGGCAGGCGGTTGGCCCGGGGCGCTGCGGTGGGCGGGCGGCCCAAGCGAACTGCTAGGGGCTCGGGAGAGGAGAGGGCCCGGAGGCAGGGAGGAGGCCGAGAACCCAGGGAGCGCACGCCTGCAGAGGCGGTGTCACGGCCCGCCCGGGGCTCCCGCGGTTCCTCTCGCCCGGGCCGCTTTCCCTCCACCCCCCTCCGCCGCCTCCGCCTCCGCTCGCGCCGCCCCCTGAGCGCCCACCGCCCTGCACACCAGCCCCCAGCCCGCACCCCGGGATAGGCTGTGGGCGTTCCTGGGGCTTGGAGGTGGAAGCGCTGGGCTGTGGGCGCCTGGCTGTGCCACGGGCACCCGCAGAGGGCCAGGGTTCCGCGTTGCGCTGCGCGTGTGGCGTGTGGCGTGTGGCGAGCGGGTCGGGCCCACCACGCATGGCCTGTGGTGAGGTGGGGGCACGTGGGGTTTGAATGGAGCCGGGTTGGGCAAGGTTGGGGGGGCGGGCCGCTGGCGGCAGAGGGAGTGGAAGGGAGGGCGAAGGGCAAGGAAAGGAAAAGAAAAGGAGAAAAGCCTACAGCACCCGGTATTCCCAGGCGGTCTCCCATCCAAGTACTAACCAGGCCCGACCCTGCTTAGCTTCCGAGATCAGACGAGATCGGGCGCGTTCAGGGTGGTATGGCCGTAGACGCCTGTGGCTGCCGCTCGGTGCCCCAAGAGCCTGCTCCGCCCCTCCCAGCCCCAGCCCCAGCCCCAGCCCCAGCCCAGCCCCTGCCGAGCGATTGTCAGCCCTCCTCGCCTGGCCTGTGCCTGGTGCCTGCCTGCCTGCCTGCCTGCCTGCCTGCCTGCCAGCACGCCCAGGGGACAAGATGCCTCCGGCACCCTGGAGCCGCGGAAGTCCGCGCGCTCTCCCGTCCCGGGACTCTCCTGCCGCGCCGCCGCTTGGCTCCCGGGATGGCAACGGGGTGGGTCGGGGCGCCGGGGGCGAGGCCCGAGGTGTTCTCAGAGCGCCCCCCAACCCCCCCGCCCTCCGCGGGGAGCACAACCCGCCCACTGGCCTTTCCTCCTCTCCCCGCCGCCGGGCTCAAAGCCCACCGGAAGCCTCGGGCGCCACCACAGACCATCATCACCATCCCAACCCCGTGGCCCTTCCTCCGCCACCCTTCCCCTCCCCACCCAGCGACACCAGGACCTGATCGAGAGACACCAGGGGCCGGCTCGCAATACGCAGACACACAGACACACAGGGAAAGACAGAGAGACACGGAGTGGGGGAACACTTAGGGGACACACTGGACGGGAGAGACGGGGAGGGACAGAGTGTGTGTGTGTGTGTGTGTGTGTGTGTCTGTGTGTCTGTGTGTCTCTGTGTGTGTGTGTGTGTGTGTCTGTGTGTGTGACAGAGAGAAAGAGAGAGAGAGATTAGATTATCCAACACACAGACCCTCTCACACCCCAGCACAGACACGCAGACCCCGACCCGGATGCGGACGGGGACAGGGACAGGGACAGAGACCCAGGTGCACACAGGTGACACACACCCACACACAGGGACACACAGGACGCTGTGTGGGCGCGGCAGCTAGCCCACGGGAGGGCGGTCGCGCTTGGGCGCGCTTTGGGCAAGGCGGCCGCGCCCTGGAGCTGCCATAGGAGCCCTCCCTCGGAGCCCGAGGACTTGCAGCCCAGGTGGCGGGAATCCCGATGGGCGGCCATTCCTGCCCAGCACCCCTCTGGCGTGGGGGCGTGCGAGGCATTCTTTCTTTTGCCCCGTCCTTTATTTTCTGGTGGCCCTTGTGGCCGTGGTGCGGGGCGCCCCGGGGTCTCGCTGAGGGAGCGAGCCTCGCTGTTCCGCTGAGACGGGGCGCGGAGTCGGGTGCCCACGGGGCCTGAGGCCCCGGGCGGTTGGCCATCTCGTGTCCTGTGCGCACGGAGCACGGACGCCCGGGCCCAGGGGCAAAGGGACGGTGACCGGTGCGAAGGAGGGCCATGCCCTTCTGGCGGGAGCGCAGCCCAGGGCTGGTGGGGAGAAGGTGTAGGCGGGCCCAGGCAGGAGGCGGGGCCGGCAGGCGGTTGGCCCGGGGCGCTGCGGTGGGCGGGCGGCCCAAGCGAACTGCTAGGGGCTCGGGAGAGGAGAGGGCCCGGAGGCAGGGAGGAGGCCGAGAACCCAGGGAGCGCACGCCTGCAGAGGCGGGGTCACGGCCCGCCCGGGGCTCCCGCGGTTCCTCTCGCCCGGGCCGCTTTCCCTCCACCCCCCTCCGCCGCCTCCGCCTCCGCTCGCGCCGCCCCCTGAGCGCCCACCGCCCTGCACACCAGCCCCCAGCCCGCACCCCGGGATAGGCTGTGGGCGTTCCTGGGGCTTGGAGGTGGAAGGGCTGGGCTGTGGGCGCCTGGCTGTGCCACGGGCACCCGCAGAGGGCCAGGGTTCCGCGTTGCGCTGCGCGTGTGGCGTGTGGCGTGTGGCGAGCGGGTCGGGCCCACCACGCATGGCCTGTGGTGAGGTGGGGGCACGTGGGGTTTGAATGGAGCCGGGTTGGGCAAGGTTGGGGGGGCGGGCCGCTGGCGGCAGAGGGAGTGGAAGGGAGGGCGAAGGGCAAGGAAAGGAAAAGAAAAGGAGAAAAGCCTACAGCACCCGGTATTCCCAGGCGGTCTCCCATCCAAGTACTAACCAGGCCCGACCCTGCTTAGCTTCCGAGATCAGACGAGATTGGGCGCGTTCAGGGTGGTATGGCCGTAGACGCCTGTGGCTGCCGCTCGGTGCCCCAAGAGCCTGCTCCGCCCCTCCCAGCCCCAGCCCCAGCCCCAGCCCCAGCCCCAGCCCAGCCCCTGCCGAGCGATTGTCAGCCCTCCTCGCCTGGCCTGTGCCTGGTGCCTGCCTGCCTGCCTGCCTGCCTGCCTGCCAGCACGCCCAGGGGACAAGATGCCTCCGGCACCCTGGAGCCGCGGAAGTCCGCGCGCTCTCCCGTCCCGGGACTCTCCTGCCGCGCCGCCGCTTGGCTCCCGGGATGGCAACGGGGTGGGTCGGGGCGCCGGGGGCGAGGCCCGAGGTGTTCTCAGAGCGCCCCCCAACCCCCCCGCCCTCCGCGGGGAGCACAACCCGCCCACTGGCCTTTCCTCCTCTCCCCGCCGCCGGGCTCAAAGCCCACCGGAAGCCTCGGGCGCCACCACAGACCATCATCACCATCCCAACCCCGTGGCCCTTCCTCCGCCACCCTTCCCCTCCCCACCCAGCGACACCAGGACCTGATCGAGAGACACCAGGGGCCGGCTCGCAATACGCAGACACACAGACACACAGGGAAAGACAGAGAGACACGGAGTGGGGGAACACTTAGGGGACACACTGGACGGGAGAGACGGGGAGGGACAGAGTGTGTGTGTGTGTGTGTGTGTGTGTGTGTGTGTGTGTGTCTGTGTGTCTCTGTGTGTGTGTGTGTGTGTGTCTGTGTGTGTGACAGAGAGAAAGAGAGAGAGAGATTAGATTATCCAACACACAGACCCTCTCACACCCCAGCACAGACACGCAGACCCCGACCCGGATGCGGACGGGGACAGGGACAGGGACAGAGACCCAGGTGCACACAGGTGACACACACCCACACACAGGGACACACAGGACGCTGTGTGGGCGCGGCAGCTAGCCCACGGGAGGGCGGTCGCGCTTGGGCGCGCTTTGGGCAAGGCGGCCGCGCCCTGGAGCTGCCATAGGAGCCCTCCCTCGGAGCCCGAGGACTTGCAGCCCAGGTGGCGGGAATCCCGATGGGCGGCCATTCCTGCCCAGCACCCCTCTGGCGTGGGGGCGTGCGAGGCATTCTTTCTTTTGCCCCGTCCTTTATTTTCTGGTGGCCCTTGTGGCCGTGGTGCGGGGCGCCCCGGGGTCTCGCTGAGGGAGCGAGCCTCGCTGTTCCGCTGAGACGGGGCGCGGAGTCGGGTGCCCACGGGGCCTGAGGCCCCGGGCGGTTGGCCATCTCGTGTCCTGTGCGCACGGAGCACGGACGCCCGGGCCCAGGGGCAAAGGGACGGTGACCGGTGCGAAGGAGGGCCATGCCCTTCTGGCGGGAGCGCAGCCCAGGGCTGGTGGGGAGAAGGTGTAGGCGGGCCCAGGCAGGAGGCGGGGCCGGCAGGCGGTTGGCCCGGGGCGCTGCGGTGGGCGGGCGGCCCAAGCGAACTGCTAGGGGCTCGGGAGAGGAGAGGGCCCGGAGGCAGGGAGGAGGCCGAGAACCCAGGGAGCGCACGCCTGCAGAGGCGGGGTCACGGCCCGCCCGGGGCTCCCGCGGTTCCTCTCGCCCGGGCCGCTTTCCCTCCACCCCCCTCCGCCACCTCCGCCTCCGCTCGCGCCGCCCCCTGAGCGCCCACCGCCCTGCACACCAGCCCCCAGCCCGCACCCCGGGATAGGCTGTGGGCGTTCCTGGGGCTTGGAGGTGGAAGCGCTGGGCTGTGGGCGCCTGGCTGTGCCACGGGCACCCGCAGAGGGCCAGGGTTCCGCGTTGCGCTGCGCGTGTGGCGTGTGGCGTGTGGCGAGCGGGTCGGGCCCACCACGCATGGCCTGTGGTGAGGTGGGGGCACGTGGGGTTTGAATGGAGCCGGGTTGGGCAAGGTTGGGGGGGCGGGCCGCTGGCGGCAGAGGGAGTGGAAGGGAGGGCGAAGGGCAAGGAAAGGAAAAGAAAAGGAGAAAAGCCTACAGCACCCGGTATTCCCAGGCGGTCTCCCATCCAAGTACTAACCAGGCCCGACCCTGCTTAGCTTCCGAGATCAGACGAGATCGGGGGCGTTCAGGGTGGTATGGCCGTAGACGCCTGTGGCTGCCGCTCGGTGCCCCAAGAGCCTGCTCCGCCCCTCCCAGCCCCAGCCCCAGCCCCAGCCCCAGCCCAGCCCCTGCCGAGCGATTGTCAGCCCTCCTCGCCTGGCCTGTGCCTGGTGCCTGCCTGCCTGCCTGCCTGCCTGCCTGCCAGCACGCCCAGGGGACAAGATGCCTCCGGCACCCTGGAGCCGCGGAAGTCCGCGCGCTCTCCCGTCCCGGGACTCTCCTGCCGCGCCGCCGCTTGGCTCCCGGGATGGCAACGGGGTGGGTCGGGGCGCCGGGGGCGAGGCCCGAGGTGTTCTCAGAGCGCCCCCCAACCCCCCCGCCCTCCGCGGGGAGCACAACCCGCCCACTGGCCTTTCCTCCTCTCCCCGCCGCCGGGCTCAAAGCCCACCGGAAGCCTCGGGCGCCACCACAGACCATCATCACCATCCCAACCCCGTGGCCCTTCCTCCGCCACCCTTCCCCTCCCCACCCAGCGACACCAGGACCTGATCGAGAGACACCAGGGGCCGGCTCGCAATACGCAGACACACAGACACACAGGGAAAGACAGAGAGACACGGAGTGGGGGAACACTTAGGGGACACACTGGACGGGAGAGACGGGGAGGGACAGAGTGTGTGTGTGTGTGTGTGTGTGTGTGTCTGTGTGTCTGTGTGTCTCTGTGTGTGTGTGTGTGTGTGTCTGTGTGTGTGACAGAGAGAAAGAGAGAGAGAGATTAGATTATCCAACACACAGACCCTCTCACACCCCAGCACAGACACGCAGACCCCGACCCGGATGCGGACGGGGACAGGGACAGGGACAGAGACCCAGGTGCACACAGGTGACACACACCCACACACAGGGACACACAGGACGCTGTGTGGGCGCGGCAGCTAGCCCACGGGAGGGCGGTCGCGCTTGGGCGCGCTTTGGGCAAGGCGGCCGCGCCCTGGAGCTGCCATAGGAGCCCTCCCTCGGAGCCCGAGGACTTGCAGCCCAGGTGGCGGGAATCCCGATGGGCGGCCATTCCTGCCCAGCACCCCTCTGGCGTGGGGGCGTGCGAGGCATTCTTTCTTTTGCCCCGTCCTTTATTTTCTGGTGGCCCTTGTGGCCGTGGTGCGGGGCGCCCCGGGGTCTCGCTGAGGGAGCGAGCCTCGCTGTTCCGCTGAGACGGGGCGCGGAGTCGGGTGCCCACGGGGCCTGAGGCCCCGGGCGGTTGGCCATCTCGTGTCCTGTGCGCACGGAGCACGGACGCCCGGGCCCAGGGGCAAAGGGACGGTGACCGGTGCGAAGGAGGGCCATGCCCTTCTGGCGGGAGCGCAGCCCAGGGCTGGTGGGGAGAAGGTGTAGGCGGGCCCAGGCAGGAGGCGGGGCCGGCAGGCGGTTGGCCCGGGGCGCTGCGGTGGGCGGGCGGCCCAAGCGAACTGCTAGGGGCTCGGGAGAGGAGAGGGCCCGGAGGCAGGGAGGAGGCCGAGAACCCAGGGAGCGCACGCCTGCAGAGGCGGGGTCACGGCCCGCCCGGGGCTCCCGCGGTTCCTCTCGCCCGGGCCGCTTTCCCTCCACCCCCCTCCGCCGCCTCCGCCTCCGCTCGCGCCGCCCCCTGAGCGCCCACCGCCCTGCACACCAGCCCCCAGCCCGCACCCCGGGATAGGCTGTGGGCGTTCCTGGGGCTTGGAGGTGGAAGGGCTGGGCTGTGGGCGCCTGGCTGTGCCACGGGCACCCGCAGAGGGCCAGGGTTCCGCGTTGCGCTGCGCGTGTGGCGTGTGGCGTGTGGCGAGCGGGTCGGGCCCACCACGCATGGCCTGTGGTGAGGTGGGGGCACGTGGGGTTTGAATGGAGCCGGGTTGGGCAAGGTTGGGGGGGCGGGCCGCTGGCGGCAGAGGGAGTGGAAGGGAGGGCGAAGGGCAAGGAAAGGAAAAGAAAAGGAGAAAAGCCTACAGCACCCGGTATTCCCAGGCGGTCTCCCATCCAAGTACTAACCAGGCCCGACCCTGCTTAGCTTCCGAGATCAGACGAGATCGGGCGCGTTCAGGGTGGTATGGCCGTAGACGCCTGTGGCTGCCGCTCGGTGCCCCAAGAGCCTGCTCCGCCCCTCCCAGCCCCAGCCCCAGCCCCAACCCCAGCCCCAGCCCAGCCCCTGCCGAGCGATTGTCAGCCCTCCTCGCCTGGCCTGTGCCTGGTGCCTGCCTGCCTGCCTGCCTGCCTGCCTGCCAGCACGCCCAGGGGACAAGATGCCTCCGGCACCCTGGAGCCGCGGAAGTCCGCGCGCTCTCCCGTCCCGGGACTCTCCTGCCGCGCCGCCGCTTGGCTCCCGGGATGGCAACGGGGTGGGTCGGGGCGCCGGGGGCGAGGCCCGAGGTGTTCTCAGAGCGCCCCCCAACCCCCCCGCCCTCCGCGGGGAGCACAACCCGCCCACTGGCCTTTCCTCCTCTCCCCGCCGCCGGGCTCAAAGCCCACCGGAAGCCTCGGGCGCCACCACAGACCATCATCACCATCCCAACCCCGTGGCCCTTCCTCCGCCACCCTTCCCCTCCCCACCCAGCGACACCAGGACCTGATCGAGAGACACCAGGGGCCGGCTCGCAATACGCAGACACACAGACACACAGGGAAAGACAGAGAGACACGGAGTGGGGGAACACTTAGGGGACACACTGGACGGGAGAGACGGGGAGGGACAGAGTGTGTGTGTGTGTGTGTGTGTGTGTGTGTGTGTGTGTGTGTGTGTCTGTGTGTCTCTGTGTGTGTGTGTGTGTGTGTCTGTGTGTGTGACAGAGAGAAAGAGAGAGAGAGATTAGATTATCCAACACACAGACCCTCTCACACCCCAGCACAGACACGCAGACCCCGACCCGGATGCGGACGGGGACAGGGACAGGGACAGAGACCCAGGTGCACACAGGTGACACACACCCACACACAGGGACACACAGGACGCTGTGTGGGCGCGGCAGCTAGCCCACGGGAGGGCGGTCGCGCTTGGGCGCGCTTTGGGCAAGGCGGCCGCGCCCTGGAGCTGCCATAGGAGCCCTCCCTCGGAGCCCGAGGACTTGCAGCCCAGGTGGCGGGAATCCCGATGGGCGGCCATTCCTGCCCAGCACCCCTCTGGCGTGGGGGCGTGCGAGGCATTCTTTCTTTTGCCCCGTCCTTTATTTTCTGGTGGCCCTTGTGGCCGTGGTGCGGGGCGCCCCGGGGTCTCGCTGAGGGAGCGAGCCTCGCTGTTCCGCTGAGACGGGGCGCGGAGTCGGGTGCCCACGGGGCCTGAGGCCCCGGGCGGTTGGCCATCTCGTGTCCTGTGCGCACGGAGCACGGACGCCCGGGCCCAGGGGCAAAGGGACGGTGACCGGTGCGAAGGAGGGCCATGCCCTTCTGGCGGGAGCGCAGCCCAGGGCTGGTGGGGAGAAGGTGTAGGCGGGCCCAGGCAGGAGGCGGGGCCGGCAGGCGGTTGGCCCGGGGCGCTGCGGTGGGCGGGCGGCCCAAGCGAACTGCTAGGGGCTCGGGAGAGGAGAGGGCCCGGAGGCAGGGAGGAGGCCGAGAACCCAGGGAGCGCACGCCTGCAGAGGCGGGGTCACGGCCCGCCCGGGGCTCCCGCGGTTCCTCTCGCCCGGGCCGCTTTCCCTCCACCCCCCTCCGCCGCCTCCGCCTCCGCTCGCGCCGCCCCCTGAGCGCCCACCGCCCTGCACACCAGCCCCCAGCCCGCACCCCGGGATAGGCTGTGGGCGTTCCTGGGGCTTGGAGGTGGAAGGGCTGGGCTGTGGGCGCCTGGCTGTGCCACGGGCACCCGCAGAGGGCCAGGGTTCCGCGTTGCGCTGCGCGTGTGGCGTGTGGCGTGTGGCGAGCGGGTCGGGCCCACCACGCATGGCCTGTGGTGAGGTGGGGGCACGTGGGGTTTGAATGGAGCCGGGTTGGGCAAGGTTGGGGGGGCGGGCCGCTGGCGGCAGAGGGAGTGGAAGGGAGGGCGAAGGGCAAGGAAAGGAAAAGAAAAGGAGAAAAGCCTACAGCACCCGGTATTCCCAGGCGGTCTCCCATCCAAGTACTAACCAGGCCCGACCCTGCTTAGCTTCCGAGATCAGACGAGATCGGGCGCGTTCAGGGTGGTATGGCCGTAGACGCCTGTGGCTGCCGCTCGGTGCCCCAAGAGCCTGCTCCGCCCCTCCCAGCCCCAGCCCCAGCCCCAGCCCCAGCCCCAGCCCAGCCCCTGCCGAGCGATTGTCAGCCCTCCTCGCCTGGCCTGTGCCTGGTGCCTGCCTGCCTGCCTGCCTGCCTGCCTGCCAGCACGCCCAGGGGACAAGATGCCTCCGGCACCCTGGAGCCGCGGAAGTCCGCGCGCTCTCCCGTCCCGGGACTCTCCTGCCGCGCCGCCGCTTGGCTCCCGGGATGGCAACGGGGTGGGTCGGGGCGCCGGGGGCGAGGCCCGAGGTGTTCTCAGAGCGCCCCCCAACCCCCCCGCCCTCCGCGGGGAGCACAACCCGCCCACTGGCCTTTCCTCCTCTCCCCGCCGCCGGGCTCAAAGCCCACCGGAAGCCTCGGGCGCCACCACAGACCATCATCACCATCCCAACCCCGTGGCCCTTCCTCCGCCACCCTTCCCCTCCCCACCCAGCGACACCAGGACCTGATCGAGAGACACCAGGGGCCGGCTCGCAATACGCAGACACACAGACACACAGGGAAAGACAGAGAGACACGGAGTGGGGGAACACTTAGGGGACACACTGGACGGGAGAGACGGGGAGGGACAGAGTGTGTGTGTGTGTGTGTGTGTGTGTGTGTGTGTGTGTGTGTGTGTCTGTGTGTCTCTGTGTGTGTGTGTGTGTGTGTCTGTGTGTGTGACAGAGAGAAAGAGAGAGAGAGATTAGATTATCCAACACACAGACCCTCTCACACCCCAGCACAGACACGCAGACCCCGACCCGGATGCGGACGGGGACAGGGACAGGGACAGAGACCCAGGTGCACACAGGTGACACACACCCACACACAGGGACACACAGGACGCTGTGTGGGCGCGGCAGCTAGCCCACGGGAGGGCGGTCGCGCTTGGGCGCGCTTTGGGCAAGGCGGCCGCGCCCTGGAGCTGCCATAGGAGCCCTCCCTCGGAGCCCGAGGACTTGCAGCCCAGGTGGCGGGAATCCCGATGGGCGGCCATTCCTGCCCAGCACCCCTCTGGCGTGGGGGCGTGCGAGGCATTCTTTCTTTTGCCCCGTCCTTTATTTTCTGGTGGCCCTTGTGGCCGTGGTGCGGGGCGCCCCGGGGTCTCGCTGAGGGAGCGAGCCTCGCTGTTCCGCTGAGACGGGGCGCGGAGTCGGGTGCCCACGGGGCCTGAGGCCCCGGGCGGTTGGCCATCTCGTGTCCTGTGCGCACGGAGCACGGACGCCCGGGCCCAGGGGCAAAGGGACGGTGACCGGTGCGAAGGAGGGCCATGCCCTTCTGGCGGGAGCGCAGCCCAGGGCTGGTGGGGAGAAGGTGTAGGCGGGCCCAGGCAGGAGGCGGGGCCGGCAGGCGGTTGGCCCGGGGCGCTGCGGTGGGCGGGCGGCCCAAGCGAACTGCTAGGGGCTCGGGAGAGGAGAGGGCCCGGAGGCAGGGAGGAGGCCGAGAACCCAGGGAGCGCACGCCTGCAGAGGCGGGGTCACGGCCCGCCCGGGGCTCCCGCGGTTCCTCTCGCCCGGGCCGCTTTCCCTCCACCCCCCTCCGCCGCCTCCGCCTCCGCTCGCGCCGCCCCCTGAGCGCCCACCGCCCTGCACACCAGCCCCCAGCCCGCACCCCGGGATAGGCTGTGGGCGTTCCTGGGGCTTGGAGGTGGAAGCGCTGGGCTGTGGGCGCCTGGCTGTGCCACGGGCACCCGCAGAGGGCCAGGGTTCCGCGTTGCGCTGCGCGTGTGGCGTGTGGCGTGTGGCGAGCGGGTCGGGCCCACCACGCATGGCCTGTGGTGAGGTGGGGGCACGTGGGGTTTGAATGGAGCCGGGTTGGGCAAGGTTGGGGGGGCGGGCCGCTGGCGGCAGAGGGAGTGGAAGGGAGGGCGAAGGGCAAGGAAAGGAAAAGAAAAGGAGAAAAGCCTACAGCACCCGGTATTCCCAGGCGGTCTCCCATCCAAGTACTAACCAGGCCCGACCCTGCTTAGCTTCCGAGATCAGACGAGATCGGGCGCGTTCAGGGTGGTATGGCCGTAGACGCCTGTGGCTGCCGCTCGGTGCCCCAAGAGCCTGCTCCGCCCCTCCCAGCCCCAGCCCCAGCCCCAGCCCCAGCCCCAGCCCCAGCCCAGCCCCTGCCGAGCGATTGTCAGCCCTCCTCGCCTGGCCTGTGCCTGGTGCCTGCCTGCCTGCCTGCCTGCCTGCCAGCACGCCCAGGGGACAAGATGCCTCCGGCACCCTGGAGCCGCGGAAGTCCGCGCGCTCTCCCGTCCCGGGACTCTCCTGCCGCGCCGCCGCTTGGCTCCCGGGATGGCAACGGGGTGGGTCGGGGCGCCGGGGGCGAGGCCCGAGGTGTTCTCAGAGCGCCCCCCAACCCCCCCGCCCTCCGCGGGGAGCACAACCCGCCCACTGGCCTTTCCTCCTCTCCCCGCCGCCGGGCTCAAAGCCCACCGGAAGCCTCGGGCGCCACCACAGACCATCATCACCATCCCAACCCCGTGGCCCTTCCTCCGCCACCCTTCCCCTCCCCACCCAGCGACACCAGGACCTGATCGAGAGACACCAGGGGCCGGCTCGCAATACGCAGACACACAGACACACAGGGAAAGACAGAGAGACACGGAGTGGGGGAACACTTAGGGGACACACTGGACGGGAGAGACGGGGAGGGACAGAGTGTGTGTGTGTGTGTGTGTGTGTGTGTGTGTGTGTGTGTCTGTGTGTCTCTGTGTGTGTGTGTGTGTGTGTCTGTGTGTGTGACAGAGAGAAAGAGAGAGAGAGATTAGATTATCCAACACACAGACCCTCTCACACCCCAGCACAGACACGCAGACCCCGACCCGGATGCGGACGGGGACAGGGACAGAGACCCAGGTGCACACAGGTGACACACACCCACACACAGGGACACACAGGACGCTGTGTGGGCGCGGCAGCTAGCCCACGGGAGGGCGGTCGCGCTTGGGCGCGCTTTGGGCAAGGCGGCCGCGCCCTGGAGCTGCCATAGGAGCCCTCCCTCGGAGCCCGAGGACTTGCAGCCCAGGTGGCGGGAATCCCGATGGGCGGCCATTCCTGCCCAGCACCCCTCTGGCGTGGGGGCGTGCGAGGCATTCTTTCTTTTGCCCCGTCCTTTATTTTCTGGTGGCCCTTGTGGCCGTGGTGCGGGGCGCCCCGGGGTCTCGCTGAGGGAGCGAGCCTCGCTGTTCCGCTGAGACGGGGCGCGGAGTCGGGTGCCCACGGGGCCTGA
>NC_142132.1:65142840-65147840 GCF_024610735.1 Ursus americanus
AGCCCCAGCCCCAGCCCCAGCCCCAGCCCCAGCCCAGCCCCTGCCGAGCGATTGTCAGCCCTCCTCGCCTGGCCTGTGCCTGGTGCCTGCCTGCCTGCCTGCCTGCCTGCCAGCACGCCCAGGGGACAAGATGCCTCCGGCACCCTGGAGCCGCGGAAGTCCGCGCGCTCTCCCGTCCCGGGACTCTCCTGCCGCGCCGCCGCTTGGCTCCCGGGATGGCAACGGGGTGGGTCGGGGCGCCGGGGGCGAGGCCCGAGGTGTTCTCAGAGCGCCCCCCAACCCCCCCGCCCTCCGCGGGGAGCACAACCCGCCCACTGGCCTTTCCTCCTCTCCCCGCCGCCGGGCTCAAAGCCCACCGGAAGCCTCGGGCGCCACCACAGACCATCATCACCATCCCAACCCCGTGGCCCTTCCTCCGCCACCCTTCCCCTCCCCACCCAGCGACACCAGGACCTGATCGAGAGACACCAGGGGCCGGCTCGCAATACGCAGACACACAGACACACAGGGAAAGACAGAGAGACACGGAGTGGGGGAACACTTAGGGGACACACTGGACGGGAGAGACGGGGAGGGACAGAGTGTGTGTGTGTGTGTGTGTGTGTGTGTGTGTGTGTGTGTGTGTGTGTCTGTGTGTCTCTGTGTGTGTGTGTGTGTGTGTCTGTGTGTGTGACAGAGAGAAAGAGAGAGAGAGATTAGATTATCCAACACACAGACCCTCTCACACCCCAGCACAGACACGCAGACCCCGACCCGGATGCGGACGGGGACAGGGACAGAGACCCAGGTGCACACAGGTGACACACACCCACACACAGGGACACACAGGACGCTGTGTGGGCGCGGCAGCTAGCCCACGGGAGGGCGGTCGCGCTTGGGCGCGCTTTGGGCAAGGCGGCCGCGCCCTGGAGCTGCCATAGGAGCCCTCCCTCGGAGCCCGAGGACTTGCAGCCCAGGTGGCGGGAATCCCGATGGGCGGCCATTCCTGCCCAGCACCCCTCTGGCGTGGGGGCGTGCGAGGCATTCTTTCTTTTGCCCCGTCCTTTATTTTCTGGTGGCCCTTGTGGCCGTGGTGCGGGGCGCCCCGGGGTCTCGCTGAGGGAGCGAGCCTCGCTGTTCCGCTGAGACGGGGCGCGGAGTCGGGTGCCCACGGGGCCTGAGGCCCCGGGCGGTTGGCCATCTCGTGTCCTGTGCGCACGGAGCACGGACGCCCGGGCCCAGGGGCAAAGGGACGGTGACCGGTGCGAAGGAGGGCCATGCCCTTCTGGCGGGAGCGCAGCCCAGGGCTGGTGGGGAGAAGGTGTAGGCGGGCCCAGGCAGGAGGCGGGGCCGGCAGGCGGTTGGCCCGGGGCGCTGCGGTGGGCGGGCGGCCCAAGCGAACTGCTAGGGGCTCGGGAGAGGAGAGGGCCCGGAGGCAGGGAGGAGGCCGAGAACCCAGGGAGCGCACGCCTGCAGAGGCGGTGTCACGGCCCGCCCGGGGCTCCCGCGGTTCCTCTCGCCCGGGCCGCTTTCCCTCCACCCCCCTCCGCCGCCTCCGCCTCCGCTCGCGCCGCCCCCTGAGCGCCCACCGCCCTGCACACCAGCCCCCAGCCCGCACCCCGGGATAGGCTGTGGGCGTTCCTGGGGCTTGGAGGTGGAAGCGCTGGGCTGTGGGCGCCTGGCTGTGCCACGGGCACCCGCAGAGGGCCAGGGTTCCGCGTTGCGCTGCGCGTGTGGCGTGTGGCGTGTGGCGAGCGGGTCGGGCCCACCACGCATGGCCTGTGGTGAGGTGGGGGCACGTGGGGTTTGAATGGAGCCGGGTTGGGCAAGGTTGGGGGGGCGGGCCGCTGGCGGCAGAGGGAGTGGAAGGGAGGGCGAAGGGCAAGGAAAGGAAAAGAAAAGGAGAAAAGCCTACAGCACCCGGTATTCCCAGGCGGTCTCCCATCCAAGTACTAACCAGGCCCGACCCTGCTTAGCTTCCGAGATCAGACGAGATCGGGCGCGTTCAGGGTGGTATGGCCGTAGACGCCTGTGGCTGCCGCTCGGTGCCCCAAGAGCCTGCTCCGCCCCTCCCAGCCCCAGCCCCAGCCCCAGCCCCAGCCCAGCCCCTGCCGAGCGATTGTCAGCCCTCCTCGCCTGGCCTGTGCCTGGTGCCTGCCTGCCTGCCTGCCTGCCTGCCAGCACGCCCAGGGGACAAGATGCCTCCGGCACCCTGGAGCCGCGGAAGTCCGCGCGCTCTCCCGTCCCGGGACTCTCCTGCCGCGCCGCCGCTTGGCTCCCGGGATGGCAACGGGGTGGGTCGGGGCGCCGGGGGCGAGGCCCGAGGTGTTCTCAGAGCGCCCCCCAACCCCCCCGCCCTCCGCGGGGAAACCCGCCCACTGGCCTTTCCTCCTCTCCCCGCCGCCGGGCTCAAAGCCCACCGGAAGCCTCGGGCGCCACCACAGACCATCATCACCATCCCAACCCCGTGGCCCTTCCTCCGCCACCCTTCCCCTCCCCACCCAGCGACACCAGGACCTGATCGAGAGACACCAGGGGCCGGCTCGCAATACGCAGACACACAGACACACAGGGAAAGACAGAGAGACACGGAGTGGGGGAACACTTAGGGGACACACTGGACGGGAGAGACGGGGAGGGACAGAGTGTGTGTGTGTGTGTGTGTGTGTGTGTGTGTCTGTGTGTCTCTGTGTGTGTGTGTGTGTGTGTCTGTGTGTGTGACAGAGAGAAAGAGAGAGAGAGATTAGATTATCCAACACACAGACCCTCTCACACCCCAGCACAGACACGCAGACCCCGACCCGGATGCGGACGGGGACAGGGACAGAGACCCAGGTGCACACAGGTGACACACACCCACACACAGGGACACACAGGACGCTGTGTGGGCGCGGCAGCTAGCCCACGGGAGGGCGGTCGCGCTTGGGCGCGCTTTGGGCAAGGCGGCCGCGCCCTGGAGCTGCCATAGGAGCCCTCCCTCGGAGCCCGAGGACTTGCAGCCCAGGTGGCGGGAATCCCGATGGGCGGCCATTCCTGCCCAGCACCCCTCTGGCGTGGGGGCGTGCGAGGCATTCTTTCTTTTGCCCCGTCCTTTATTTTCTGGTGGCCCTTGTGGCCGTGGTGCGGGGCGCCCCGGGGTCTCGCTGAGGGAGCGAGCCTCGCTGTTCCGCTGAGACGGGGCGCGGAGTCGGGTGCCCACGGGGCCTGAGGCCCCGGGCGGTTGGCCATCTCGTGTCCTGTGCGCACGGAGCACGGACGCCCGGGCCCAGGGGCAAAGGGACGGTGACCGGTGCGAAGGAGGGCCATGCCCTTCTGGCGGGAGCGCAGCCCAGGGCTGGTGGGGAGAAGGTGTAGGCGGGCCCAGGCAGGAGGCGGGGCCGGCAGGCGGTTGGCCCGGGGCGCTGCGGTGGGCGGGCGGCCCAAGCGAACTGCTAGGGGCTCGGGAGAGGAGAGGGCCCGGAGGCAGGGAGGAGGCCGAGAACCCAGGGAGCGCACGCCTGCAGAGGCGGGGTCACGGCCCGCCCGGGGCTCCCGCGGTTCCTCTCGCCCGGGCCGCTTTCCCTCCACCCCCCTCCGCCGCCTCCGCCTCCGCTCGCGCCGCCCCCTGAGCGCCCACCGCCCTGCACACCAGCCCCCAGCCCGCACCCCGGGATAGGCTGTGGGCGTTCCTGGGGCTTGGAGGTGGAAGCGCTGGGCTGTGGGCGCCTGGCTGTGCCACGGGCACCCGCAGAGGGCCAGGGTTCCGCGTTGCGCTGCGCGTGTGGCGTGTGGCGTGTGGCGAGCGGGTCGGGCCCACCACGCATGGCCTGTGGTGAGGTGGGGGCACGTGGGGTTTGAATGGAGCCGGGTTGGGCAAGGTTGGGGGGGCGGGCCGCTGGCGGCAGAGGGAGTGGAAGGGAGGGCGAAGGGCAAGGAAAGGAAAAGAAAAGGAGAAAAGCCTACAGCACCCGGTATTCCCAGGCGGTCTCCCATCCAAGTACTAACCAGGCCCGACCCTGCTTAGCTTCCGAGATCAGACGAGATCGGGCGCGTTCAGGGTGGTATGGCCGTAGACGCCTGTGGCTGCCGCTCGGTGCCCCAAGAGCCTGCTCCGCCCCTCCCAGCCCCAGCCCCAGCCCCAGCCCCAGCCCAGCCCCTGCCGAGCGATTGTCAGCCCTCCTCGCCTGGCCTGTGCCTGGTGCCTGCCTGCCTGCCTGCCTGCCTGCCAGCACGCCCAGGGGACAAGATGCCTCCGGCACCCTGGAGCCGCGGAAGTCCGCGCGCTCTCCCGTCCCGGGACTCTCCTGCCGCGCCGCCGCTTGGCTCCCGGGATGGCAACGGGGTGGGTCGGGGCGCCGGGGGCGAGGCCCGAGGTGTTCTCAGAGCGCCCCCCAACCCCCCCGCCCTCCGCGGGGAGCACAACCCGCCCACTGGCCTTTCCTCCTCTCCCCGCCGCCGGGCTCAAAGCCCACCGGAAGCCTCGGGCGCCACCACAGACCATCATCACCATCCCAACCCCGTGGCCCTTCCTCCGCCACCCTTCCCCTCCCCACCCAGCGACACCAGGACCTGATCGAGAGACACCAGGGGCCGGCTCGCAATACGCAGACACACAGACACACAGGGAAAGACAGAGAGACACGGAGTGGGGGAACACTTAGGGGACACACTGGACGGGAGAGACGGGGAGGGACAGAGTGTGTGTGTGTGTGTGTGTGTGTGTGTGTGTCTGTGTGTCTCTGTGTGTGTGTGTGTGTGTGTCTGTGTGTGTGACAGAGAGAAAGAGAGAGAGAGATTAGATTATCCAACACACAGACCCTCTCACACCCCAGCACAGACACGCAGACCCCGACCCGGATGCGGACGGGGACAGGGACAGAGACCCAGGTGCACACAGGTGACACACACCCACACACAGGGACACACAGGACGCTGTGTGGGCGCGGCAGCTAGCCCACGGGAGGGCGGTCGCGCTTGGGCGCGCTTTGGGCAAGGCGGCCGCGCCCTGGAGCTGCCATAGGAGCCCTCCCTCGGAGCCCGAG
>NC_142132.1:65155340-65157840 GCF_024610735.1 Ursus americanus
TCGGGGCGCCGGGGGCGAGGCCCGAGGTGTTCTCAGAGCGCCCCCCAACCCCCCCCGCCCTCCGCGGGGAGCACAACCCGCCCACTGGCCTTTCCTCCTCTCCCCGCCGCCGGGCTCAAAGCCCACCGGAAGCCTCGGGCGCCACCACAGACCATCATCACCATCCCAACCCCGTGGCCCTTCCTCCGCCACCCTTCCCCTCCCCACCCAGCGACACCAGGACCTGATCGAGAGACACCAGGGGCCGGCTCGCAATACGCAGACACACAGACACACAGGGAAAGACAGAGAGACACGGAGTGGGGGAACACTTAGGGGACACACTGGACGGGAGAGACGGGGAGGGACAGAGTGTGTGTGTGTGTGTGTGTGTGTGTGTGTCTGTGTGTCTCTGTGTGTGTGTGTGTGTGTGTCTGTGTGTGTGACAGAGAGAAAGAGAGAGAGAGATTAGATTATCCAACACACAGACCCTCTCACACCCCAGCACAGACACGCAGACCCCGACCCGGATGCGGACGGGGACAGGGACAGGGACAGAGACCCAGGTGCACACAGGTGACACACACCCACACACAGGGACACACAGGACGCTGTGTGGGCGCGGCAGCTAGCCCACGGGAGGGCGGTCGCGCTTGGGCGCGCTTTGGGCAAGGCGGCCGCGCCCTGGAGCTGCCATAGGAGCCCTCCCTCGGAGCCCGAGGACTTGCAGCCCAGGTGGCGGGAATCCCGATGGGCGGCCATTCCTGCCCAGCACCCCTCTGGCGTGGGGGCGTGCGAGGCATTCTTTCTTTTGCCCCGTCCTTTATTTTCTGGTGGCCCTTGTGGCCGTGGTGCGGGGCGCCCCGGGGTCTCGCTGAGGGAGCGAGCCTCGCTGTTCCGCTGAGACGGGGCGCGGAGTCGGGTGCCCACGGGGCCTGAGGCCCCGGGCGGTTGGCCATCTCGTGTCCTGTGCGCACGGAGCACGGACGCCCGGGCCCAGGGGCAAAGGGACGGTGACCGGTGCGAAGGAGGGCCATGCCCTTCTGGCGGGAGCGCAGCCCAGGGCTGGTGGGGAGAAGGTGTAGGCGGGCCCAGGCAGGAGGCGGGGCCGGCAGGCGGTTGGCCCGGGGCGCTGCGGTGGGCGGGCGGCCCAAGCGAACTGCTAGGGGCTCGGGAGAGGAGAGGGCCCGGAGGCAGGGAGGAGGCCGAGAACCCAGGGAGCGCACGCCTGCAGAGGCGGGGTCACGGCCCGCCCGGGGCTCCCGCGGTTCCTCTCGCCCGGGCCGCTTTCCCTCCACCCCCCTCCGCCGCCTCCGCCTCCGCTCGCGCCGCCCCCTGAGCGCCCACCGCCCTGCACACCAGCCCCCAGCCCGCACCCCGGGATAGGCTGTGGGCGTTCCTGGGGCTTGGAGGTGGAAGGGCTGGGCTGTGGGCGCCTGGCTGTGCCACGGGCACCCGCAGAGGGCCAGGGTTCCGCGTTGCGCTGCGCGTGTGGCGTGTGGCGTGTGGCGAGCGGGTCGGGCCCACCACGCATGGCCTGTGGTGAGGTGGGGGCACGTGGGGTTTGAATGGAGCCGGGTTGGGCAAGGTTGGGGGGGCGGGCCGCTGGCGGCAGAGGGAGTGGAAGGGAGGGCGAAGGGCAAGGAAAGGAAAAGAAAAGGAGAAAAGCCTACAGCACCCGGTATTCCCAGGCGGTCTCCCATCCAAGTACTAACCAGGCCCGACCCTGCTTAGCTTCCGAGATCAGACGAGATCGGGCGCGTTCAGGGTGGTATGGCCGTAGACGCCTGTGGCTGCCGCTCGGTGCCCCAAGAGCCTGCTCCGCCCCTCCCAGCCCCAACCCCAGCCCCAGCCCAGCCCCTGCCGAGCGATTGTCAGCCCTCCTCGCCTGGCCTGTGCCTGGTGCCTGCCTGCCTGCCTGCCTGCCTGCCTGCCAGCACGCCCAGGGGACAAGATGCCTCCGGCACCCTGGAGCCGCGGAAGTCCGCGCGGCTCTCCCGTCCCGGGACTCTCCTGCCGCGCCGCCGCTTGGCTCCCGGGATGGCAACGGGGTGGGTCGGGGCGCCGGGGGCGAGGCCCGAGGTGTTCTCAGAGCGCCCCCCAACCCCCCCGCCCTCCGCGGGGAGCACAACCCGCCCACTGGCCTTTCCTCCTCTCCCCGCCGCCGGGCTCAAAGCCCACCGGAAGCCTCGGGCGCCACCACAGACCATCATCACCATCCCAACCCCGTGGCCCTTCCTCCGCCACCCTTCCCCTCCCCACCCAGCGACACCAGGACCTGATCGAGAGACACCAGGGGCCGGCTCGCAATACGCAGACACACAGACACACAGGGAAAGACAGAGAGACACGGAGTGGGGGAACACTTAGGGGACACACTGGACGGGAGAGACGGGGAGGGACAGAGTGTGTGTGTGTGTGTGTGTGTGTGTGTGTGTGTGTGTGTGTCTGTGTGTCTCTGTGTGTGTGTGTGTGTGTGTCTGTGTGTGTGACAGAGAGAAAGAGAGAGAGAGATTAGATT
>NC_142132.1:65167840-65172840 GCF_024610735.1 Ursus americanus
TCCGCCACCCTTCCCCTCCCCACCCAGCGACACCAGGACCTGATCGAGAGACACCAGGGGCCGGCTCGCAATACGCAGACACACAGACACACAGGGAAAGACAGAGAGACACGGAGTGGGGGAACACTTAGGGGACACACTGGACGGGAGAGACGGGGAGGGACAGAGTGTGTGTGTGTGTGTGTGTGTGTGTGTGTGTGTCTGTGTGTCTCTGTGTGTGTGTGTGTGTGTGTCTGTGTGTGTGACAGAGAGAAAGAGAGAGAGAGATTAGATTATCCAACACACAGACCCTCTCACACCCCAGCACAGACACGCAGACCCCGACCCGGATGCGGACGGGGACAGGGACAGAGACCCAGGTGCACACAGGTGACACACACCCACACACAGGGACACACAGGACGCTGTGTGGGCGCGGCAGCTAGCCCACGGGAGGGCGGTCGCGCTTGGGCGCGCTTTGGGCAAGGCGGCCGCGCCCTGGAGCTGCCATAGGAGCCCTCCCTCGGAGCCCGAGGACTTGCAGCCCAGGTGGCGGGAATCCCGATGGGCGGCCATTCCTGCCCAGCACCCCTCTGGCGTGGGGGCGTGCGAGGCATTCTTTCTTTTGCCCCGTCCTTTATTTTCTGGTGGCCCTTGTGGCCGTGGTGCGGGGCGCCCCGGGGTCTCGCTGAGGGAGCGAGCCTCGCTGTTCCGCTGAGACGGGGCGCGGAGTCGGGTGCCCACGGGGCCTGAGGCCCCGGGCGGTTGGCCATCTCGTGTCCTGTGCGCACGGAGCACGGACGCCCGGGCCCAGGGGCAAAGGGACGGTGACCGGTGCGAAGGAGGGCCATGCCCTTCTGGCGGGAGCGCAGCCCAGGGCTGGTGGGGAGAAGGTGTAGGCGGGCCCAGGCAAGAGGCGGGGCCGGCAGGCGGTTGGCCCGGGGCGCTGCGGTGGGCGGGCGGCCCAAGCGAACTGCTAGGGGCTCGGGAGAGGAGAGGGCCCGGAGGCAGGGAGGAGGCCGAGAACCCAGGGAGCGCACGCCTGCAGAGGCGGTGTCACGGCCCGCCCGGGGCTCCCGCGGTTCCTCTCGCCCGGGCCGCTTTCCCTCCACCCCCCTCCGCCGCCTCCGCCTCCGCTCGCGCCGCCCCCTGAGCGCCCACCGCCCTGCACACCAGCCCCCAGCCCGCACCCCGGGATAGGCTGTGGGCGTTCCTGGGGCTTGGAGGTGGAAGCGCTGGGCTGTGGGCGCCTGGCTGTGCCACGGGCACCCGCAGAGGGCCAGGGTTCCGCGTTGCGCTGCGCGTGTGGCGTGTGGCGTGTGGCGAGCGGGTCGGGCCCACCACGCATGGCCTGTGGTGAGGTGGGGGCACGTGGGGTTTGAATGGAGCCGGGTTGGGCAAGGTTGGGGGGGCGGGCCGCTGGCGGCAGAGGGAGTGGAAGGGAGGGCGAAGGGCAAGGAAAGGAAAAGAAAAGGAGAAAAGCCTACAGCACCCGGTATTCCCAGGCGGTCTCCCATCCAAGTACTAACCAGGCCCGACCCTGCTTAGCTTCCGAGATCAGACGAGATCGGGCGCGTTCAGGGTGGTATGGCCGTAGACGCCTGTGGCTGCCGCTCGGTGCCCCAAGAGCCTGCTCCGCCCCTCCCAGCCCCAGCCCCAGCCCCAGCCCCAGCCCCAGCCCCAGCCCAGCCCCTGCCGAGCGATTGTCAGCCCTCCTCGCCTGGCCTGTGCCTGGTGCCTGCCTGCCTGCCTGCCTGCCTGCCAGCACGCCCAGGGGACAAGATGCCTCCGGCACCCTGGAGCCGCGGAAGTCCGCGCGCTCTCCCGTCCCGGGACTCTCCTGCCGCGCCGCCGCTTGGCTCCCGGGATGGCAACGGGGTGGGTCGGGGCGCCGGGGGCGAGGCCCGAGGTGTTCTCAGAGCGCCCCCCAACCCCCCCGCCCTCCGCGGGGAGCACAACCCGCCCACTGGCCTTTCCTCCTCTCCCCGCCGCCGGGCTCAAAGCCCACCGGAAGCCTCGGGCGCCACCACAGACCATCATCACCATCCCAACCCCGTGGCCCTTCCTCCGCCACCCTTCCCCTCCCCACCCAGCGACACCAGGACCTGATCGAGAGACACCAGGGGCCGGCTCGCAATACGCAGACACACAGACACACAGGGAAAGACAGAGAGACACGGAGTGGGGGAACACTTAGGGGACACACTGGACGGGAGAGACGGGGAGGGACAGAGTGTGTGTGTGTGTGTGTGTGTGTGTGTGTGTGTGTGTCTGTGTGTCTCTGTGTGTGTGTGTGTGTGTGTCTGTGTGTGTGACAGAGAGAAAGAGAGAGAGAGATTAGATTATCCAACACACAGACCCTCTCACACCCCAGCACAGACACGCAGACCCCGACCCGGATGCGGACGGGGACAGGGACAGAGACCCAGGTGCACACAGGTGACACACACCCACACACAGGGACACACAGGACGCTGTGTGGGCGCGGCAGCTAGCCCACGGGAGGGCGGTCGCGCTTGGGCGCGCTTTGGGCAAGGCGGCCGCGCCCTGGAGCTGCCATAGGAGCCCTCCCTCGGAGCCCGAGGACTTGCAGCCCAGGTGGCGGGAATCCCGATGGGCGGCCATTCCTGCCCAGCACCCCTCTGGCGTGGGGGCGTGCGAGGCATTCTTTCTTTTGCCCCGTCCTTTATTTTCTGGTGGCCCTTGTGGCCGTGGTGCGGGGCGCCCCGGGGTCTCGCTGAGGGAGCGAGCCTCGCTGTTCCGCTGAGACGGGGCGCGGAGTCGGGTGCCCACGGGGCCTGAGGCCCCGGGCGGTTGGCCATCTCGTGTCCTGTGCGCACGGAGCACGGACGCCCGGGCCCAGGGGCAAAGGGACGGTGACCGGTGCGAAGGAGGGCCATGCCCTTCTGGCGGGAGCGCAGCCCAGGGCTGGTGGGGAGAAGGTGTAGGCGGGCCCAGGCAGGAGGCGGGGCCGGCAGGCGGTTGGCCCGGGGCGCTGCGGTGGGCGGGCGGCCCAAGCGAACTGCTAGGGGCTCGGGAGAGGAGAGGGCCCGGAGGCAGGGAGGAGGCCGAGAACCCAGGGAGCGCACGCCTGCAGAGGCGGTGTCACGGCCCGCCCGGGGCTCCCGCGGTTCCTCTCGCCCGGGCCGCTTTCCCTCCACCCCCCTCCGCCGCCTCCGCCTCCGCTCGCGCCGCCCCCTGAGCGCCCACCGCCCTGCACACCAGCCCCCAGCCCGCACCCCGGGATAGGCTGTGGGCGTTCCTGGGGCTTGGAGGTGGAAGCGCTGGGCTGTGGGCGCCTGGCTGTGCCACGGGCACCCGCAGAGGGCCAGGGTTCCGCGTTGCGCTGCGCGTGTGGCGTGTGGCGTGTGGCGAGCGGGTCGGGCCCACCACGCATGGCCTGTGGTGAGGTGGGGGCACGTGGGGTTTGAATGGAGCCGGGTTGGGCAAGGTTGGGGGGGCGGGCCGCTGGCGGCAGAGGGAGTGGAAGGGAGGGCGAAGGGCAAGGAAAGGAAAAGAAAAGGAGAAAAGCCTACAGCACCCGGTATTCCCAGGCGGTCTCCCATCCAAGTACTAACCAGGCCCGACCCTGCTTAGCTTCCGAGATCAGACGAGATCGGGCGCGTTCAGGGTGGTATGGCCGTAGACGCCTGTGGCTGCCGCTCGGTGCCCCAAGAGCCTGCTCCGCCCCTCCCAGCCCCAGCCCCAGCCCCAGCCCCAGCCCCAGCCCCAGCCCAGCCCCTGCCGAGCGATTGTCAGCCCTCCTCGCCTGGCCTGTGCCTGGTGCCTGCCTGCCTGCCTGCCTGCCTGCCAGCACGCCCAGGGGACAAGATGCCTCCGGCACCCTGGAGCCGCGGAAGTCCGCGCGCTCTCCCGTCCCGGGACTCTCCTGCCGCGCCGCCGCTTGGCTCCCGGGATGGCAACGGGGTGGGTCGGGGCGCCGGGGGCGAGGCCCGAGGTGTTCTCAGAGCGCCCCCCAACCCCCCCGCCCTCCGCGGGGAGCACAACCCGCCCACTGGCCTTTCCTCCTCTCCCCGCCGCCGGGCTCAAAGCCCACCGGAAGCCTCGGGCGCCACCACAGACCATCATCACCATCCCAACCCCGTGGCCCTTCCTCCGCCACCCTTCCCCTCCCCACCCAGCGACACCAGGACCTGATCGAGAGACACCAGGGGCCGGCTCGCAATACGCAGACACACAGACACACAGGGAAAGACAGAGAGACACGGAGTGGGGGAACACTTAGGGGACACACTGGACGGGAGAGACGGGGAGGGACAGAGTGTGTGTGTGTGTGTGTGTGTGTGTGTGTGTGTGTGTGTCTGTGTGTCTCTGTGTGTGTGTGTGTGTGTGTCTGTGTGTGTGACAGAGAGAAAGAGAGAGAGAGATTAGATTATCCAACACACAGACCCTCTCACACCCCAGCACAGACACGCAGACCCCGACCCGGATGCGGACGGGGACAGGGACAGAGACCCAGGTGCACACAGGTGACACACACCCACACACAGGGACACACAGGACGCTGTGTGGGCGCGGCAGCTAGCCCACGGGAGGGCGGTCGCGCTTGGGCGCGCTTTGGGCAAGGCGGCCGCGCCCTGGAGCTGCCATAGGAGCCCTCCCTCGGAGCCCGAGGACTTGCAGCCCAGGTGGCGGGAATCCCGATGGGCGGCCATTCCTGCCCAGCACCCCTCTGGCGTGGGGGCGTGCGAGGCATTCTTTCTTTTGCCCCGTCCTTTATTTTCTGGTGGCCCTTGTGGCCGTGGTGCGGGGCGCCCCGGGGTCTCGCTGAGGGAGCGAGCCTCGCTGTTCCGCTGAGACGGGGCGCGGAGTCGGGTGCCCACGGGGCCTGAGGCCCCGGGCGGTTGGCCATCTCGTGTCCTGTGCGCACGGAGCACGGACGCCCGGGCCCAGGGGCAAAGGGACGGTGACCGGTGCGAAGGAGGGCCATGCCCTTCTGGCGGGAGCGCAGCCCAGGGCTGGTGGGGAGAAGGTGTAGGCGGGCCCAGGCAGGAGGCGGG
>NC_142132.1:65187840-65190340 GCF_024610735.1 Ursus americanus
CAGACGAGATCGGGCGCGTTCAGGGTGGTATGGCCGTAGACGCCTGTGGCTGCCGCTCGGTGCCCCAAGAGCCTGCTCCGCCCCTCCCAGCCCCAGCCCCAGCCCCAGCCCCAGCCCCAGCCCCAGCCCAGCCCCTGCCGAGCGATTGTCAGCCCTCCTCGCCTGGCCTGTGCCTGGTGCCTGCCTGCCTGCCTGCCTGCCTGCCTGCCAGCACGCCCAGGGGACAAGATGCCTCCGGCACCCTGGAGCCGCGGAAGTCCGCGCGCTCTCCCGTCCCGGGACTCTCCTGCCGCGCCGCCGCTTGGCTCCCGGGATGGCAACGGGGTGGGTCGGGGCGCCGGGGGCGAGGCCCGAGGTGTTCTCAGAGCGCCCCCAACCCCCCCGCCCTCCGCGGGGAGCACAACCCGCCCACTGGCCTTTCCTCCTCTCCCCGCCGCCGGGCTCAAAGCCCACCGGAAGCCTCGGGCGCCACCACAGACCATCATCACCATCCCAACCCCGTGGCCCTTCCTCCGCCACCCTTCCCCTCCCCACCCAGCGACACCAGGACCTGATCGAGAGACACCAGGGGCCGGCTCGCAATACGCAGACACACAGACACACAGGGAAAGACAGAGAGACACGGAGTGGGGGAACACTTAGGGGACACACTGGACGGGAGAGACGGGGAGGGACAGAGTGTGTGTGTGTGTGTCTGTGTGTCTCTGTGTGTGTGTGTGTGTGTGTGTGTCTGTGTGTGTGACAGAGAGAAAGAGAGAGAGAGATTAGATTATCCAACACACAGACCCTCTCACACCCCAGCACAGACACGCAGACCCCGACCCGGATGCGGACGGGGACAGGGACAGGGACAGAGACCCAGGTGCACACAGGTGACACACACCCACACACAGGGACACACAGGACGCTGTGTGGGCGCGGCAGCTAGCCCACGGGAGGGCGGTCGCGCTTGGGCGCGCTTTGGGCAAGGCGGCCGCGCCCTGGAGCTGCCATAGGAGCCCTCCCTCGGAGCCCGAGGACTTGCAGCCCAGGTGGCGGGAATCCCGATGGGCGGCCATTCCTGCCCAGCACCCCTCTGGCGTGGGGGCGTGCGAGGCATTCTTTCTTTTGCCCCGTCCTTTATTTTCTGGTGGCCCTTGTGGCCGTGGTGCGGGGCGCCCCGGGGTCTCGCTGAGGGAGCGAGCCTCGCTGTTCCGCTGAGACGGGGCGCGGAGTCGGGTGCCCACGGGGCCTGAGGCCCCGGGCGGTTGGCCATCTCGTGTCCTGTGCGCACGGAGCACGGACGCCCGGGCCCAGGGGCAAAGGGACGGTGACCGGTGCGAAGGAGGGCCATGCCCTTCTGGCGGGAGCGCAGCCCAGGGCTGGTGGGGAGAAGGTGTAGGCGGGCCCAGGCAGGAGGCGGGGCCGGCAGGCGGTTGGCCCGGGGCGCTGCGGTGGGCGGGCGGCCCAAGCGAACTGCTAGGGGCTCGGGAGAGGAGAGGGCCCGGAGGCAGGGAGGAGGCCGAGAACCCAGGGAGCGCACGCCTGCAGAGGCGGGGTCACGGCCCGCCCGGGGCTCCCGCGGTTCCTCTCACCCGGGCCGCTTTCCCTCCACCCCCCTCCGCCGCCTCCGCCTCCGCTCGCGCCGCCCCCTGAGCGCCCACCGCCCTGCACACCAGCCCCCAGCCCGCACCCCGGGATAGGCTGTGGGCGTTCCTGGGGCTTGGAGGTGGAAGGGCTGGGCTGTGGGCGCCTGGCTGTGCCACGGGCACCCGCAGAGGGCCAGGGTTCCGCGTTGCGCTGCGCGTGTGGCGTGTGGCGTGTGGCGAGCGGGTCGGGCCCACCACGCATGGCCTGTGGTGAGGTGGGGGCACGTGGGGTTTGAATGGAGCCGGGTTGGGCAAGGTTGGGGGGGCGGGCCGCTGGCGGCAGAGGGAGTGGAAGGGAGGGCGAAGGGCAAGGAAAGGAAAAGAAAAGGAGAAAAGCCTACAGCACCCGGTATTCCCAGGCGGTCTCCCATCCAAGTACTAACCAGGCCCGACCCTGCTTAGCTTCCGAGATCAGACGAGATCGGGCGCGTTCAGGGTGGTATGGCCGTAGACGCCTGTGGCTGCCGCTCGGTGCCCCAAGAGCCTGCTCCGCCCCTCCCAGCCCCAGCCCCAGCCCCAGCCCCAGCCCAGCCCCTGCCGAGCGATTGTCAGCCCTCCTCGCCTGGCCTGTGCCTGGTGCCTGCCTGCCTGCCTGCCTGCCTGCCTGCCAGCACGCCCAGGGGACAAGATGCCTCCGGCACCCTGGAGCCGCGGAAGTCCGCGCGCTCTCCCCGTCCCGGGACTCTCCTGCCGCGCCGCCGCTTGGCTCCCGGGATGGCAACGGGGTGGGTCGGGGCGCCGGGGGCGAGGCCCGAGGTGTTCTCAGAGCGCCCCCAACCCCCCGCCCTCCGCGGGGAGCACAACCCGCCCACTGGCCTTTCCTCCTCTCCCCGCCGCCGGGCTCAAAGCCCACCGGAAGCCTCGGGCGCCAC
>NC_142132.1:65200340-65202840 GCF_024610735.1 Ursus americanus
CCTGCCTGCCTGCCTGCCTGCCTGCCAGCACGCCCAGGGGACAAGATGCCTCCGGCACCCTGGAGCCGCGGAAGTCCGCGCGCTCTCCCGTCCCGGGACTCTCCTGCCGCGCCGCCGCTTGGCTCCCGGGATGGCAACGGGGTGGGTCGGGGCGCCGGGGGCGAGGCCCGAGGTGTTCTCAGAGCGCCCCCAACCCCCCCGCCCTCCGCGGGGAGCACAACCCGCCCACTGGCCTTTCCTCCTCTCCCCGCCGCCGGGCTCAAAGCCCACCGGAAGCCTCGGGCGCCACCACAGACCATCATCACCATCCCAACCCCGTGGCCCTTCCTCCGCCACCCTTTCCCTCCCCACCCAGCGACACCAGGACCTGATCGAGAGACACCAGGGGCCGGCTCGCAATACGCAGACACACAGACACACAGGGAAAGACAGAGAGACACGGAGTGGGGGAACACTTAGGGGACACACTGGACGGGAGAGACGGGGAGGGACAGAGTGTGTGTGTGTGTGTGTGTGTGTGTGTGTGTGTGTGTGTCTGTGTGTCTCTGTGTGTGTGTGTGTGTGTGTCTGTGTGTGTGACAGAGAGAAAGAGAGAGAGAGATTAGATTATCCAACACACAGACCCTCTCACACCCCAGCACAGATACGCAGACCCCGACCCGGATGCGGACGGGGACAGGGACAGGGACAGAGACCCAGGTGCACACAGGTGACACACACCCACACACAGGGACACACAGGACGCTGTGTGGGCGCGGCAGCTAGCCCACGGGAGGGCGGTCGCGCTTGGGCGCGCTTTGGGCAAGGCGGCCGCGCCCTGGAGCTGCCATAGGAGCCCTCCCTCGGAGCCCGAGGACTTGCAGCCCAGGTGGCGGGAATCCCGATGGGCGGCCATTCCTGCCCAGCACCCCTCTGGCGTGGGGGCGTGTGAGGCATTCTTTCTTTTGCCCCGTCCTTTATTTTCTGGTGGCCCTTGTGGCCGTGGTGCGGGGCGCCCCGGGGTCTCGCTGAGGGAGCGAGCCTCGCTGTTCCGCTGAGACGGGGCGCGGAGTCGGGTGCCCACGGGGCCTGAGGCCCCGGGCGTTTGGCCATCTCGTGTCCTGTGCGCACGGAGCACGGACGCCCGGGCCTAGGGGCAAAGGGACGGTGACCGGTGCGAAGGAGGGCCATGCCCTTCTGGCGGGAGCGCAGCCCAGGGCTGGTGGGGAGAAGGTGTAGGCGGGCCCAGGCAGGAGGCGGGGCCGGCAGGCGGTTGGCCCGGGGCGCTGCGGTGGGCGGGCGGCCCAAGCGAACTGCTAGGGGCTCGGGAGAGGAGAGGGCCCGGAGGCAGGGAGGAGGCCGAGAACCCAGGGAGCGCACGCCTGCAGAGGCGGGGTCACGGCCCGCCCGGGGCTCCCGCGGTTCCTCTCGCCCGGGCCGCTTTCCCTCCACCCCCCTCCGCCGCCTCCGCCTCCGCTCGCGCCGCCCCCCTGAGCGCCCACCGCCCTGCACACCAGCCCCCAGCCCGCACCCCGGGATAGGCTGTGGGCGTTCCTGGGGCTTGGAGGTGGAAGGGCTGGGCTGTGGGCGCCTGGCTGTGCCACGGGCACCCGCAGAGGGCCAGGGTTCCGCGTTGCGCTGCGCGTGTGGCGTGTGGCGTGTGGCGAGCGGGTCGGGCCCACCACGCATGGCCTGTGGTGAGGTGGGGGCACGTGGGGTTTGAATGGAGCCGGGTTGGGCAAGGTTGGGGGGGCGGGCCGCTGGCGGCAGAGGGAGTGGAAGGGAGGGCGAAGGGCAAGGAAAGGAAAAGAAAAGGAGAAAAGCCTACAGCACCCGGTATTCCCAGGCGGTCTCCCATCCAAGTACTAACCAGGCCCGACCCTGCTTAGCTTCCGAGATCAGACGAGATCGGGCGCGTTCAGGGTGGTATGGCCGTAGACGCCTGTGGCTGCCGCTCGGTGCCCCAAGAGCCTGCTCCGCCCCTCCCAGCCCCAGCCCCAGCCCCAGCCCCAGCCCCAGCCCCAGCCCAGCCCCTGCCGAGCGATTGTCAGCCCTCCTCGCCTGGCCTGTGCCTGGTGCCTGCCTGCCTGCCTGCCTGCCTGCCTGCCAGCACGCCCAGGGGACAAGATGCCTCCGGCACCCTGGAGCCGCGGAAGTCCGCGCGCTCTCCCATCCCGGGACTCTCCTGCCGCGCCGCCGCTTGGCTCCCGGGATGGCAACGGGGTGGGTCGGGGCGCCGGGGGCGAGGCCCGAGGTGTTCTCAGAGCGCCCCCAACCCCCCCGCCCTCCGCGGGGAGCACAACCCGCCCACTGGCCTTTCCTCCTCTCCCCGCCGCCGGGCTCAAAGCCCACCGGAAGCCTCGGGCGCCACCACAGACCATCATCACCATCCCAACCCCGTGGCCCTTCCTCCGCCACCCTTCCCCTCCCCACCCAGCGACACCAGGACCTGATCGAGAGACACCAGGGGCCGGCTCACAATACGCAGACACACAGACACACAGGGAAAGACAGAGAGACA
>NC_142132.1:65225340-65227840 GCF_024610735.1 Ursus americanus
CTCGCAATACGCAGACACACAGACACACAGGGAAAGACAGAGAGACACGGAGTGGGGGAACACTTAGGGGACACACTGGACGGGAGAGACGGGGAGGGACAGAGTGTGTGTGTGTGTGTCTGTGTGTCTCTGTGTGTGTGTGTGTGTGTGTGTGTCTGTGTGTGTGACAGAGAGAAAGAGAGAGAGAGATTAGATTATCCAACACACAGACCCTCTCACACCCCAGCACAGACACGCAGACCCCGACCCGGATGCGGACGGGGACAGGGACAGGGACAGAGACCCAGGTGCACACAGGTGACACACACCCACACACAGGGACACACAGGACGCTGTGTGGGCGCGGCAGCTAGCCCACGGGAGGGCGGTCGCGCTTGGGCGCGCTTTGGGCAAGGCGGCCGCGCCCTGGAGCTGCCATAGGAGCCCTCCCTCGGAGCCCGAGGACTTGCAGCCCAGGTGGCGGGAATCCCGATGGGCGGCCATTCCTGCCCAGCACCCCTCTGGCGTGGGGGCGTGCGAGGCATTCTTTCTTTTGCCCCGTCCTTTATTTTCTGGTGGCCCTTGTGGCCGTGGTGCGGGGCGCCCCGGGGTCTCGCTGAGGGAGCGAGCCTCGCTGTTCCGCTGAGACGGGGCGCGGAGTCGGGTGCCCACGGGGCCTGAGGCCCCGGGCGGTTGGCCATCTCGTGTCCTGTGCGCACGGAGCACGGACGCCCGGGCCCAGGGGCAAAGGGACGGTGACCGGTGCGAAGGAGGGCCATGCCCTTCTGGCGGGAGGGCAGCCCAGGGCTGGTGGGGAGAAGGTGTAGGCGGGCCCAGGCAGGAGGCGGGGCCGGCAGGCGGTTGGCCCGGGGCGCTGCGGTGGGCGGGCGGCCCAAGCGAACTGCTAGGGGCTCGGGAGAGGAGAGGGCCCGGAGGCAGGGAGGAGGCCGAGAACCCAGGGAGCGCACGCCTGCAGAGGCGGGGTCACGGCCCGCCCGGGGCTCCCGCGGTTCCTCTCACCCGGGCCGCTTTCCCTCCACCCCCCTCCGCCGCCTCCGCCTCCGCTCGCGCCGCCCCCTGAGCGCCCACCGCCCTGCACACCAGCCCCCAGCCCGCACCCCGGGATAGGCTGTGGGCGTTCCTGGGGCTTGGAGGTGGAAGGGCTGGGCTGTGGGCGCCTGGCTGTGCCACGGGCACCCGCAGAGGGCCAGGGTTCCGCGTTGCGCTGCGCGTGTGGCGTGTGGCGTGTGGCGAGCGGGTCGGGCCCACCACGCATGGCCTGTGGTGAGGTGGGGGCACGTGGGGTTTGAATGGAGCCGGGTTGGGCAAGGTTGGGGGGGCGGGCCGCTGGCGGCAGAGGGAGTGGAAGGGAGGGCGAAGGGCAAGGAAAGGAAAAGAAAAGGAGAAAAGCCTACAGCACCCGGTATTCCCAGGCGGTCTCCCATCCAAGTACTAACCAGGCCCGACCCTGCTTAGCTTCCGAGATCAGACGAGATCGGGCGCGTTCAGGGTGGTATGGCCGTAGACGCCTGTGGCTGCCGCTCGGTGCCCCAAGAGCCTGCTCCGCCCCTCCCAGCCCCAGCCCCAGCCCCAGCCCCAGCCCAGCCCCTGCCGAGCGATTGTCAGCCCTCCTCGCCTGGCCTGTGCCTGGTGCCTGCCTGCCTGCCTGCCTGCCTGCCTGCCAGCACGCCCAGGGGACAAGATGCCTCCGGCACCCTGGAGCCGCGGAAGTCCGCGCGCTCTCCCGTCCCGGGACTCTCCTGCCGCGCCGCCGCTTGGCTCCCGGGATGGCAACGGGGTGGGTCGGGGCGCCGGGGGCGAGGCCCGAGGTGTTCTCAGAGCGCCCCCAACCCCCCCGCCCTCCGCGGGGAGCACAACCCGCCCACTGGCCTTTCCTCCTCTCCCCGCCGCCGGGCTCAAAGCCCACCGGAAGCCTCGGGCGCCACCACAGACCATCATCACCATCCCAACCCCGTGGCCCTTCCTCCGCCACCCTTCCCCTCCCCACCCAGCGACACCAGGACCTGATCGAGAGACACCAGGGGCCGGCTCGCAATACGCAGACACACAGACACACAGGGAAAGACAGAGAGACACGGAGTGGGGGAACACTTAGGGGACACACTGGACGGGAGAGACGGGGAGGGACAGAGTGTGTGTGTGTGTGTGTGTGTGTGTGTGTGTGTGTGTGTGTCTGTGTGTCTCTGTGTGTGTGTGTGTGTGTGTCTGTGTGTGTGACAGAGAGAAAGAGAGAGAGAGATTAGATTATCCAACACACAGACCCTCTCACACCCCAGCACAGACACGCAGACCCCGACCCGGATGCGGACGGGGACAGGGACAGGGACAGAGACCCAGGTGCACACAGGTGACACACACCCACACACAGGGACACACAGGACGCTGTGTGGGCGCGGCAGCTAGCCCGCGGGAGGGCGGTCGCGCTTGGGCGCGCTTAGGGCAAGGCGGCCGCGCCCTGGAGCTGCCATAGGAGCCCTCCCTCGGAGCCCGAGGACTTGCA
>NC_142132.1:65255340-65260340 GCF_024610735.1 Ursus americanus
GCGTGTGGCGTGTGGCGTGTGGCGAGCGGGTCGGGCCCACCACGCATGGCCTGTGGTGAGGTGGGGGCACGTGGGGTTTGAATGGAGCCGGGTTGGGCAAGGTTGGGGGGGCGGGCCGCTGGCGGCAGAGGGAGTGGAAGGGAGGGCGAAGGGCAAGGAAAGGAAAAGAAAAGGAGAAAAGCCTACAGCACCCGGTATTCCCAGGCGGTCTCCCATCCAAGTACTAACCAGGCCCGACCCTGCTTAGCTTCCGAGATCAGACGAGATCGGGCGCGTTCAGGGTGGTATGGCCGTAGACGCCTGTGGCTGCCGCTCGGTGCCCCAAGAGCCTGCTCCGCCCCTCCCAGCCCCAGCCCCAGCCCCAGCCCCAGCCCAGCCCCTGCCGAGCGATTGTCAGCCCTCCTCGCCTGGCCTGTGCCTGGTGCCTGCCTGCCTGCCTGCCTGCCTGCCTGCCTGCCAGCACGCCCAGGGGACAAGATGCCTCCGGCACCCTGGAGCCGCGGAAGTCCGCGCGCTCTCCCGTCCCGGGACTCTCCTGCCGCGCCGCCGCTTGGCTCCCGGGATGGCAACGGGGTGGGTCGGGGCGCCGGGGGCGAGGCCCGAGGTGTTCTCAGAGCGCCCCCCAACCCCCCCGCCCTCCGCGGGGAGCACAACCCGCCCACTGGCCTTTCCTCCTCTCCCCGCCGCCGGGCTCAAAGCCCACCGGAAGCCTCGGGCGCCACCACAGACCATCATCACCATCCCAACCCCGTGGCCCTTCCTCCGCCACCCTTCCCCTCCCCACCCAGCGACACCAGGACCTGATCGAGAGACACCAGGGGCCGGCTCGCAATACGCAGACACACAGACACACAGGGAAAGACAGAGAGACACGGAGTGGGGGAACACTTAGGGGACACACTGGACGGGAGAGACGGGGAGGGACAGAGTGTGTGTGTGTGTGTGTGTGTGTGTGTGTGTGTGTCTGTGTGTCTCTGTGTGTGTGTGTGTGTGTGTCTGTGTGTGTGACAGAGAGAAAGAGAGAGAGAGATTAGATTATCCAACACACAGACCCTCTCACACCCCAGCACAGACACGCAGACCCCGACCCGGATGCGGACGGGGACAGGGACAGGGACAGAGACCCAGGTGCACACAGGTGACACACACCCACACACAGGGACACACAGGACGCTGTGTGGGCGCGGCAGCTAGCCCACGGGAGGGCGGTCGCGCTTGGGCGCGCTTAGGGCAAGGCGGCCGCGCCCTGGAGCTGCCATAGGAGCCCTCCCTCGGAGCCCGAGGACTTGCAGCCCAGGTGGCGGGAATCCCGATGGGCGGCCATTCCTGCCCAGCACCCCTCTGGCGTGGGGGCGTGCGAGGCATTCTTTCTTTTGCCCCATCCTTTATTTTCTGGTGGCCCTTGTGGCCGTGGTGCGGGGCGCCCCGGGGTCTCGCTGAGGGAGCGAGCCTCGCTGTTCCGCTGAGACGGGGCGCGGAGTCGGGTGCCCACGGGGCCTGAGGCCCCGGGCGGTTGGCCATCTCGTGTCCTGTGCGCACGGAGCACGGACGCCCGGGCCCAGGGGCAAAGGGACGGTGACCGGTGCGAAGGAGGGCCATGCCCTTCTGGCGGGAGCGCAGCCCAGGGCTGGTGGGGAGAAGGTGTAGGCGGGCCCAGGCAGGAGGCGGGGCCGGCAGGCGGTTGGCCCGGGGCGCTGCGGTGGGCGGGCGGCCCAAGCGAACTGCTAGGGGCTCGGGAGAGGAGAGGGCCCGGAGGCAGGGAGGAGGCCGAGAACCCAGGGAGCGCACGCCTGCAGAGGCGGGGTCACGGCCCGCCCGGGGCTCCCGCGGTTCCTCTCGCCCGGGCCGCTTTCCCTCCACCCCCCTCCGCCGCCTCCGCCTCCGCTCGCGCCGCCCCCTGAGCGCCCACCGCCCTGCACACCAGCCCCCAGCCCGCACCCCGGGATAGGCTGTGGGCGTTCCTGGGGCTTGGAGGTGGAAGGGCTGGGCTGTGGGCGCCTGGCTGTGCCACGGGCACCCGCAGAGGGCCAGGGTTCCGCGTTGCGCTGCGCGTGTGGCGTGTGGCGTGTGGCGAGCGGGTCGGGCCCACCACGCATGGCCTGTGGTGAGGTGGGGGCACGTGGGGTTTGAATGGAGCCGGGTTGGGCAAGGTTGGGGGGGCGGGCCGCTGGCGGCAGAGGGAGTGGAAGGGAGGGCGAAGGGCAAGGAAAGGAAAAGAAAAGGAGAAAAGCCTACAGCACCCGGTATTCCCAGGCGGTCTCCCATCCAAGTACTAACCAGGCCCGACCCTGCTTAGCTTCCGAGATCAGACGAGATCGGGCGCGTTCAGGGTGGTATGGCCGTAGACGCCTGTGGCTGCCGCTCGGTGCCCCAAGAGCCTGCTCCGCCCCTCCCAGCCCCAGCCCCAGCCCCAGCCCCAGCCCCAGCCCAGCCCCTGCCGAGCGATTGTCAGCCCTCCTCGCCTGGCCTGTGCCTGGTGCCTGCCTGCCTGCCTGCCTGCCTGCCTGCCAGCACGCCCAGGGGACAAGATGCCTCCGGCACCCTGGAGCCGCGGAAGTCCGCGCGCTCTCCCGTCCCGGGACTCTCCTGCCGCGCCGCCGCTTGGCTCCCGGGATGGCAACGGGGTGGGTCGGGGCGCCGGGGGCGAGGCCCGAGGTGTTCTCAGAGCGCCCCCCAACCCCCCCGCCCTCCGCGGGGAGCACAACCCGCCCACTGGCCTTTCCTCCTCTCCCCGCCGCCGGGCTCAAAGCCCACCGGAAGCCTCGGGCGCCACCACAGACCATCATCACCATCCCAACCCCGTGGCCCTTCCTCCGCCACCCTTCCCCTCCCCACCCAGCGACACCAGGACCTGATCGAGAGACACCAGGGGCCGGCTCGCAATACGCAGACACACAGACACACAGGGAAAGACAGAGAGACACGGAGTGGGGGAACACTTAGGGGACACACTGGACGGGAGAGACGGGGAGGGACAGAGTGTGTGTGTGTGTGTGTGTGTGTGTGTGTGTGTGTCTGTGTGTCTCTGTGTGTGTGTGTGTGTGTCTGTGTGTGTGACAGAGAGAAAGAGAGAGAGAGATTAGATTATCCAACACACAGACCCTCTCACACCCCAGCACAGACACGCAGACCCCGACCCGGATGCGGACGGGGACAGGGACAGAGACCCAGGTGCACACAGGTGACACACACCCACACACAGGGACACACAGGACGCTGTGTGGGCGCGGCAGCTAGCCCACGGGAGGGCGGTCGCGCTTGGGCGCGCTTTGGGCAAGGCGGCCGCGCCCTGGAGCTGCCATAGGAGCCCTCCCTCGGAGCCCGAGGACTTGCAGCCCAGGTGGCGGGAATCCCGATGGGCGGCCATTCCTGCCCAGCACCCCTCTGGCGTGGGGGCGTGCGAGGCATTCTTTCTTTTGCCCCGTCCTTTATTTTCTGGTGGCCCTTGTGGCCGTGGTGCGGGGCGCCCCGGGGTCTCGCTGAGGGAGCGAGCCTCGCTGTTCCGCTGAGACGGGGCGCGGAGTCGGGTGCCCACGGGGCCTGAGGCCCCGGGCGGTTGGCCATCTCGTGTCCTGTGCGCACGGAGCACGGACGCCCGGGCCCAGGGGCAAAGGGACGGTGACCGGTGCGAAGGAGGGCCATGCCCTTCTGGCGGGAGCGCAGCCCAGGGCTGGTGGGGAGAAGGTGTAGGCGGGCCCAGGCAGGAGGCGGGGCCGGCAGGCGGTTGGCCCGGGGCGCTGCGGTGGGCGGGCGGCCCAAGCGAACTGCTAGGGGCTCGGGAGAGGAGAGGGCCCGGAGGCAGGGAGGAGGCCGAGAACCCAGGGAGCGCACGCCTGCAGAGGCGGGGTCACGGCCCGCCCGGGGCTCCCGCGGTTCCTCTCGCCCGGGCCGCTTTCCCTCCACCCCCCTCCGCCGCCTCCGCCTCCGCTCGCGCCGCCCCCTGAGCGCCCACCGCCCTGCACACCAGCCCCCAGCCCGCACCCCGGGATAGGCTGTGGGCGTTCCTGGGGCTTGGAGGTGGAAGGGCTGGGCTGTGGGCGCCTGGCTGTGCCACGGGCACCCGCAGAGGGCCAGGGTTCCGCGTTGCGCTGCGCGTGTGGCGTGTGGCGTGTGGCGAGCGGGTCGGGCCCACCACGCATGGCCTGTGGTGAGGTGGGGGCACGTGGGGTTTGAATGGAGCCGGGTTGGGCAAGGTTGGGGGGGCGGGCCGCTGGCGGCAGAGGGAGTGGAAGGGAGGGCGAAGGGCAAGGAAAGGAAAAGAAAAGGAGAAAAGCCTACAGCACCCGGTATTCCCAGGCGGTCTCCCATCCAAGTACTAACCAGGCCCGACCCTGCTTAGCTTCCGAGATCAGACGAGATCGGGCGCGTTCAGGGTGGTATGGCCGTAGACGCCTGTGGCTGCCGCTCGGTGCCCCAAGAGCCTGCTCCGCCCCTCCCAGCCCCAGCCCCAGCCCCAGCCCCAGCCCCAGCCCCAGCCCAGCCCCTGCCGAGCGATTGTCAGCCCTCCTCGCCTGGCCTGTGCCTGGTGCCTGCCTGCCTGCCTGCCTGCCTGCCAGCACGCCCAGGGGACAAGATGCCTCCGGCACCCTGGAGCCGCGGAAGTCCGCGCGCTCTCCCGTCCCGGGACTCTCCTGCCGCGCCGCCGCTTGGCTCCCGGGATGGCAACGGGGTGGGTCGGGGCGCCGGGGGCGAGGCCCGAGGTGTTCTCAGAGCGCCCCCCAACCCCCCCGCCCTCCGCGGGGAGCACAACCCGCCCACTGGCCTTTCCTCCTCTCCCCGCCGCCGGGCTCAAAGCCCACCGGAAGCCTCGGGCGCCACCACAGACCATCATCACCATCCCAACCCCGTGGCCCTTCCTCCGCCACCCTTCCCCTCCCCACCCAGCGACACCAGGACCTGATCGAGAGACACCAGGGGCCGGCTCGCAATACGCAGACACACAGACACAGGGAAAGACAGAGAGACACGGAGTGGGGGAACACTTAGGGGACACACTGGAC
>NC_142132.1:65287840-65290340 GCF_024610735.1 Ursus americanus
GCAGGAGGCGGGGCCGGCAGGCGGTTGGCCCGGGGCGCTGCGGTGGGCGGGCGGCCCAAGCGAACTGCTAGGGGCTCGGGAGAGGAGAGGGCCCGGAGGCAGGGAGGAGGCCGAGAACCCAGGGAGCGCACGCCTGCAGAGGCGGGGTCACGGCCCGCCCGGGGCTCCCGCGGTTCCTCTCGCCCGGGCCGCTTTCCCTCCACCCCCCTCCGCCGCCTCCGCCTCCGCTCGCGCCGCCCCCTGAGCGCCCACCGCCCTGCACACCAGCCCCCAGCCCGCACCCCGGGATAGGCTGTGGGCGTTCCTGGGGCTTGGAGGTGGAAGGGCTGGGCTGTGGGCGCCTGGCTGTGCCACGGGCACCCGCAGAGGGCCAGGGTTCCGCGTTGCGCTGCGCGTGTGGCGTGTGGCGTGTGGCGAGCGGGTCGGGCCCACCACGCATGGCCTGTGGTGAGGTGGGGGCACGTGGGGTTTGAATGGAGCCGGGTTGGGCAAGGTTGGGGGGGCGGGCCGCTGGCGGCAGAGGGAGTGGAAG
Source organism: Ursus americanus (assembly GCF_024610735.1). Classification (NCBI taxonomy): domain Eukaryota; kingdom Metazoa; phylum Chordata; class Mammalia; order Carnivora; family Ursidae; genus Ursus; species Ursus americanus. The sequence goes on from NC_142132.1 coordinate 65,288,373, forward strand.
GGAGGGCGAAGGGCAAGGAAAGGAAAAGAAAAGGAGAAAAGCCTACAGCACCCGGTATTCCCAGGCGGTCTCCCATCCAAGTACTAACCAGGCCCGACCCTGCTTAGCTTCCGAGATCAGACGAGATCGGGCGCGTTCAGGGTGGTATGGCCGTAGACGCCTGTGGCTGCCGCTCGGTGCCCCAAGAGCCTGCTCCGCCCCTCCCAGCCCCAGCCCCAGCCCCAGCCCCAGCCCCAGCCCCAGCCCAGCCCCTGCCGAGCGATTGTCAGCCCTCCTCGCCTGGCCTGTGCCTGGTGCCTGCCTGCCTGCCTGCCTGCCTGCCAGCACGCCCAGGGGACAAGATGCCTCCGGCACCCTGGAGCCGCGGAAGTCCGCGCGCTCTCCCGTCCCGGGACTCTCCTGCCGCGCCGCCGCTTGGCTCCCGGGATGGCAACGGGGTGGGTCGGGGCGCCGGGGGCGAGGCCCGAGGTGTTCTCAGAGCGCCCCCCAACCCCCCCGCCCTCCGCGGGGAGCACAACCCGCCCACTGGCCTTTCCTCCTCTCCCCGCCGCCGGGCTCAAAGCCCACCGGAAGCCTCGGGCGCCACCACAGACCATCATCACCATCCCAACCCCGTGGCCCTTCCTCCGCCACCCTTCCCCTCCCCACCCAGCGACACCAGGACCTGATCGAGAGACACCAGGGGCCGGCTCGCAATACGCAGACACACAGACACAGGGAAAGACAGAGAGACACGGAGTGGGGGAACACTTAGGGGACACACTGGACGGGAGAGACGGGGAGGGACAGAGTGTGTGTGTGTGTGTGTGTGTGTGTGTGTGTGTGTGTCTGTGTGTCTCTGTGTGTGTGTGTGTGTGTCTGTGTGTGTGACAGAGAGAAAGAGAGAGAGAGATTAGATTATCCAACACACAGACCCTCTCACACCCCAGCACAGACACGCAGACCCCGACCCGGATGCGGACGGGGACAGGGACAGAGACCCAGGTGCACACAGGTGACACACACCCACACACAGGGACACACAGGACGCTGTGTGGGCGCGGCAGCTAGCCCACGGGAGGGCGGTCGCGCTTGGGCGCGCTTTGGGCAAGGCGGCCGCGCCCTGGAGCTGCCATAGGAGCCCTCCCTCGGAGCCCGAGGACTTGCAGCCCAGGTGGCGGGAATCCCGATGGGCGGCCATTCCTGCCCAGCACCCCTCTGGCGTGGGGGCGTGCGAGGCATTCTTTCTTTTGCCCCGTCCTTTATTTTCTGGTGGCCCTTGTGGCCGTGGTGCGGGGCGCCCCGGGGTCTCGCTGAGGGAGCGAGCCTCGCTGTTCCGCTGAGACGGGGCGCGGAGTCGGGTGCCCACGGGGCCTGAGGCCCCGGGCGGTTGGCCATCTCGTGTCCTGTGCGCACGGAGCACGGACGCCCGGGCCCAGGGGCAAAGGGACGGTGACCGGTGCGAAGGAGGGCCATGCCCTTCTGGCGGGAGCGCAGCCCAGGGCTGGTGGGGAGAAGGTGTAGGCGGGCCCAGGCAGGAGGCGGGGCCGGCAGGCGGTTGGCCCGGGGCGCTGCGGTGGGCGGGCGGCCCAAGCGAACTGCTAGGGGCTCGGGAGAGGAGAGGGCCCGGAGGCAGGGAGGAGGCCGAGAACCCAGGGAGCGCACGCCTGCAGAGGCGGTGTCACGGCCCGCCCGGGGCTCCCGCGGTTCCTCTCGCCCGGGCCGCTTTCCCTCCACCCCCCTCCGCCGCCTCCGCCTCCGCTCGCGCCGCCCCCTGAGCGCCCACCGCCCTGCACACCAGCCCCCAGCCCGCACCCCGGGATAGGCTGTGGGCGTTCCTGGGGCTTGGAGGTGGAAGCGCTGGGCTGTGGGCGCCTGGCTGTGCCACGGGCACCCGCAGAGGGCCAGGGTTCCGCGTTGCGCTGCGCGTGTGGCGTGTGGCGTGTGGCGAGCGGGTCGGGCCCACCACGCATGGCCTGTGGTGAGGTG
>NC_142132.1:65295340-65297840 GCF_024610735.1 Ursus americanus
GTGTGTGTGTGTGTGTGTGTGTGTGTGTGTGTGTGTGTGTCTGTGTGTCTCTGTGTGTGTGTGTGTGTCTGTGTGTGTGACAGAGAGAAAGAGAGAGAGAGATTAGATTATCCAACACACAGACCCTCTCACACCCCAGCACAGACACGCAGACCCCGACCCGGATGCGGACGGGGACAGGGACAGGGACAGAGACCCAGGTGCACACAGGTGACACACACCCACACACAGGGACACACAGGATGCTGTGTGGGCGCGGCAGCTAGCCCACGGGAGGGCGGTCGCGCTTGGGCGCGCTTTGGGCAAGGCGGCCGCGCCCTGGAGCTGCCATAGGAGCCCTCCCTCGGAGCCCGAGGACTTGCAGCCCAGGTGGCGGGAATCCCGATGGGCGGCCATTCCTGCCCAGCACCCCTCTGGCGTGGGGGCGTGCGAGGCATTCTTTCTTTTGCCCCGTCCTTTATTTTCTGGTGGCCCTTGTGGCCGTGGTGCGGGGCGCCCCGGGGTCTCGCTGAGGGAGCGAGCCTCGCTGTTCCGCTGAGACGGGGCGCGGAGTCGGGTGCCCACGGGGCCTGAGGCCCCGGGCGGTTGGCCATCTCGTGTCCTGTGCGCACGGAGCACGGACGCCCGGGCCCAGGGGCAAAGGGACGGTGACCGGTGCGAAGGAGGGCCATGCCCTTCTGGCGGGAGCGCAGCCCAGGGCTGGTGGGGAGAAGGTGTAGGCGGGCCCAGGCAGGAGGCGGGGCCGGCAGGCGGTTGGCCCGGGGCGCTGCGGTGGGCGGGCGGCCCAAGCGAACTGCTAGGGGCTCGGGAGAGGAGAGGGCCCGGAGGCAGGGAGGAGGCCGAGAACCCAGGGAGCGCACGCCTGCAGAGGCGGGGTCACGGCCCGCCCGGGGCTCCCGCGGTTCCTCTCGCCCGGGCCGCTTTCCCTCCACCCCCCTCCGCCGCCTCCGCCTCCGCTCGCGCCGCCCCCTGAGCGCCCACCGCCCTGCACACCAGCCCCCAGCCCGCACCCCGGGATAGGCTGTGGGCGTTCCTGGGGCTTGGAGGTGGAAGGGCTGGGCTGTGGGCGCCTGGCTGTGCCACGGGCACCCGCAGAGGGCCAGGGTTCCGCGTTGCGCTGCGCGTGTGGCGTGTGGCGTGTGGCGAGCGGGTCGGGCCCACCACGCATGGCCTGTGGTGAGGTGGGGGCACGTGGGGTTTGAATGGAGCCGGGTTGGGCAAGGTTGGGGGGGCGGGCCGCTGGCGGCAGAGGGAGTGGAAGGGAGGGCGAAGGGCAAGGAAAGGAAAAGAAAAGGAGAAAAGCCTACAGCACCCGGTATTCCCAGGCGGTCTCCCATCCAAGTACTAACCAGGCCCGACCCTGCTTAGCTTCCGAGATCAGACGAGATCGGGCGCGTTCAGGGTGGTATGGCCGTAGACGCCTGTGGCTGCCGCTCGGTGCCCCAAGAGCCTGCTCCGCCCCTCCCAGCCCCAGCCCCAGCCCCAGCCCCAGCCCCAGCCCAGCCCCTGCCGAGCGATTGTCAGCCCTCCTCGCCTGGCCTGTGCCTGGTGCCTGCCTGCCTGCCTGCCTGCCTGCCTGCCAGCACGCCCAGGGGACAAGATGCCTCCGGCACCCTGGAGCCGCGGAAGTCCGCGCGCTCTCCCGTCCCGGGACTCTCCTGCCGCGCCGCCGCTTGGCTCCCGGGATGGCAACGGGGTGGGTCGGGGCGCCGGGGGCGAGGCCCGAGGTGTTCTCAGAGCGCCCCCAACCCCCCCGCCCTCCGCGGGGAGCACAACCCGCCCACTGGCCTTTCCTCCTCTCCCCGCCGCCGGGCTCAAAGCCCACCGGAAGCCTCGGGCGCCACCACAGACCATCATCACCATCCCAACCCCGTGGCCCTTCCTCCGCCACCCTTCCCCTCCCCACCCAGCGACACCAGGACCTGATCGAGAGACACCAGGGGCCGGCTCGCAATACGCAGACACACAGACACACAGGGAAAGACAGAGAGACACGGAGTGGGGGAACACTTAGGGGACACACTGGACGGGAGAGACGGGGAGGGACAGAGTGTGTGTGTGTGTGTCTGTGTGTCTCTGTGTGTGTGTGTGTGTGTGTGTCTGTGTGTGTGACAGAGAGAAAGAGAGAGAGAGATTAGATTATCCAACACACAGACCCTCTCACACCCCAGCACAGACACGCAGACCCCGACCCGGATGCGGACGGGGACAGGGACAGGGACAGAGACCCAGGTGCACACAGGTGACACACACCCACACACAGGGACACACAGGACGCTGTGTGGGCGCGGCAGCTAGCCCACGGGAGGGCGGTCGCGCTTGGGCGCGCTTTGGGCAAGGCGGCCGCGCCCTGGAGCTGCCATAGGAGCCCTCCCTCGGAGCCCGAGGACTTGCAGCCCAGGTGGCGGGAATCCCGATGGGCGGCCATTCCTGCCCAGCACCCCTCTGGCGTGGGGGCGTGCGAGGCATTCTTTCTTTTGCCCCGTCCTTTATTTTCTGG
>NC_142132.1:65332840-65337840 GCF_024610735.1 Ursus americanus
CCCTTGTGGCCGTGGTGCGGGGCGCCCCGGGGTCTCGCTGAGGGAGCGAGCCTCGCTGTTCCGCTGAGACGGGGCGCGGAGTCGGGTGCCCACGGGGCCTGAGGCCCCGGGCGGTTGGCCATCTCGTGTCCTGTGCGCACGGAGCACGGACGCCCGGGCCCAGGGGCAAAGGGACGGTGACCGGTGCGAAGGAGGGCCATGCCCTTCTGGCGGGAGCGCAGCCCAGGGCTGGTGGGGAGAAGGTGTAGGCGGGCCCAGGCAGGAGGCGGGGCCGGCAGGCGGTTGGCCCGGGGCGCTGCGGTGGGCGGGCGGCCCAAGCGAACTGCTAGGGGCTCGGGAGAGGAGAGGGCCCGGAGGCAGGGAGGAGGCCGAGAACCCAGGGAGCGCACGCCTGCAGAGGCGGGGTCACGGCCCGCCCGGGGCTCCCGCGGTTCCTCTCGCCCGGGCCGCTTTCCCTCCACCCCCCTCCGCCGCCTCCGCCTCCGCTCGCGCCGCCCCCTGAGCGCCCACCGCCCTGCACACCAGCCCCCAGCCCGCACCCCGGGATAGGCTGTGGGCGTTCCTGGGGCTTGGAGGTGGAAGGGCTGGGCTGTGGGCGCCTGGCTGTGCCACGGGCACCCGCAGAGGGCCAGGGTTCCGCGTTGCGCTGCGCGTGTGGTGTGTGGCGTGTGGCGAGCGGGTCGGGCCCACCACGCATGGCCTGTGGTGAGGTGGGGGCACGTGGGGTTTGAATGGAGCCGGGTTGGGCAAGGTTGGGGGGGCGGGCCGCTGGCGGCAGAGGGAGTGGAAGGGAGGGCGAAGGGCAAGGAAAGGAAAAGAAAAGGAGAAAAGCCTACAGCACCCGGTATTCCCAGGCGGTCTCCCATCCAAGTACTAACCAGGCCCGACCCTGCTTAGCTTCCGAGATCAGACGAGATCGGGCGCGTTCAGGGTGGTATGGCCGTAGACGCCTGTGGCTGCCGCTCGGTGCCCCAAGAGCCTGCTCCGCCCCTCCCAGCCCCAGCCCCAGCCCCAGCCCCAGCCCCAGCCCAGCCCCTGCCGAGCGATTGTCAGCCCTCCTCGCCTGGCCTGTGCCTGGTGCCTGCCTGCCTGCCTGCCTGCCTGCCTGCCAGCACGCCCAGGGGACAAGATGCCTCCGGCACCCTGGAGCCGCGGAAGTCCGCGCGCTCTCCCGTCCCGGGACTCTCCTGCCGCGCCGCCGCTTGGCTCCCGGGATGGCAACGGGGTGGGTCGGGGCGCCGGGGGCGAGGCCCGAGGTGTTCTCAGAGCGCCCCCCAACCCCCCCGCCCTCCGCGGGGAGCACAACCCGCCCACTGGCCTTTCCTCCTCTCCCCGCCGCCGGGCTCAAAGCCCACCGGAAGCCTCGGGCGCCACCACAGACCATCATCACCATCCCAACCCCGTGGCCCTTCCTCCGCCACCCTTCCCCTCCCCACCCAGCGACACCAGGACCTGATCGAGAGACACCAGGGGCCGGCTCGCAATACGCAGACACACAGACACACAGGGAAAGACAGAGAGACACGGAGTGGGGGAACACTTAGGGGACACACTGGACGGGAGAGACGGGGAGGGACAGAGTGTGTGTGTGTGTGTGTGTGTGTGTGTGTGTGTGTGTGTCTGTGTGTCTCTGTGTGTGTGTGTGTGTGTGTCTGTGTGTGTGACAGAGAGAAAGAGAGAGAGAGATTAGATTATCCAACACACAGACCCTCTCACACCCCAGCACAGACACGCAGACCCCGACCCGGATGCGGACGGGGACAGGGACAGAGACCCAGGTGCACACAGGTGACACACACCCACACACAGGGACACACAGGACGCTGTGTGGGCGCGGCAGCTAGCCCACGGGAGGGCGGTCGCGCTTGGGCGCGCTTTGGGCAAGGCGGCCGCGCCCTGGAGCTGCCATAGGAGCCCTCCCTCGGAGCCCGAGGACTTGCAGCCCAGGTGGCGGGAATCCCGATGGGCGGCCATTCCTGCCCAGCACCCCTCTGGCGTGGGGGCGTGCGAGGCATTCTTTCTTTTGCCCCGTCCTTTATTTTCTGGTGGCCCTTGTGGCCGTGGTGCGGGGCGCCCCGGGGTCTCGCTGAGGGAGCGAGCCTCGCTGTTCCGCTGAGACGGGGCGCGGAGTCGGGTGCCCACGGGGCCTGAGGCCCCGGGCGGTTGGCCATCTCGTGTCCTGTGCGCACGGAGCACGGACGCCCGGGCCCAGGGGCAAAGGGACGGTGACCGGTGCGAAGGAGGGCCATGCCCTTCTGGCGGGAGCGCAGCCCAGGGCTGGTGGGGAGAAGGTGTAGGCGGGCCCAGGCAGGAGGCGGGGCCGGCAGGCGGTTGGCCCGGGGCGCTGCGGTGGGCGGGCGGCCCAAGCGAACTGCTAGGGGCTCGGGAGAGGAGAGGGCCCGGAGGCAGGGAGGAGGCCGAGAACCCAGGGAGCGCACGCCTGCAGAGGCGGGGTCACGGCCCGCCCGGGGCTCCCGCGGTTCCTCTCGCCCGGGCCGCTTTCCCTCCACCCCCCTCCGCCGCCTCCGCCTCCGCTCGCGCCGCCCCCTGAGCGCCCACCGCCCTGCACACCAGCCCCCAGCCCGCACCCCGGGATAGGCTGTGGGCGTTCCTGGGGCTTGGAGGTGGAAGGGCTGGGCTGTGGGCGCCTGGCTGTGCCACGGGCACCCGCAGAGGGCCAGGGTTCCGCGTTGCGCTGCGCGTGTGGCGTGTGGCGTGTGGCGAGCGGGTCGGGCCCACCACGCATGGCCTGTGGTGAGGTGGGGGCACGTGGGGTTTGAATGGAGCCGGGTTGGGCAAGGTTGGGGGGGCGGGCCGCTGGCGGCAGAGGGAGTGGAAGGGAGGGCGAAGGGCAAGGAAAGGAAAAGAAAAGGAGAAAAGCCTACAGCACCCGGTATTCCCAGGCGGTCTCCCATCCAAGTACTAACCAGGCCCGACCCTGCTTAGCTTCCGAGATCAGACGAGATCGGGCGCGTTCAGGGTGGTATGGCCGTAGACGCCTGTGGCTGCCGCTCGGTGCCCCAAGAGCCTGCTCCGCCCCTCCCAGCCCCAGCCCCAGCCCCAGCCCCAGCCCCAGCCCCAGCCCAGCCCCTGCCGAGCGATTGTCAGCCCTCCTCGCCTGGCCTGTGCCTGGTGCCTGCCTGCCTGCCTGCCTGCCTGCCAGCACGCCCAGGGGACAAGATGCCTCCGGCACCCTGGAGCCGCGGAAGTCCGCGCGCTCTCCCGTCCCGGGACTCTCCTGCCGCGCCGCCGCTTGGCTCCCGGGATGGCAACGGGGTGGGTCGGGGCGCCGGGGGCGAGGCCCGAGGTGTTCTCAGAGCGCCCCCCAACCCCCCCGCCCTCCGCGGGGAGCACAACCCGCCCACTGGCCTTTCCTCCTCTCCCCGCCGCCGGGCTCAAAGCCCACCGGAAGCCTCGGGCGCCACCACAGACCATCATCACCATCCCAACCCCGTGGCCCTTCCTCCGCCACCCTTCCCCTCCCCACCCAGCGACACCAGGACCTGATCGAGAGACACCAGGGGCCGGCTCGCAATACGCAGACACACAGACACAGGGAAAGACAGAGAGACACGGAGTGGGGGAACACTTAGGGGACACACTGGACGGGAGAGACGGGGAGGGACAGAGTGTGTGTGTGTGTGTGTGTGTGTGTGTGTGTGTGTCTGTGTGTCTCTGTGTGTGTGTGTGTGTGTGTCTGTGTGTGTGACAGAGAGAAAGAGAGAGAGAGATTAGATTATCCAACACACAGACCCTCTCACACCCCAGCACAGACACGCAGACCCCGACCCGGATGCGGACGGGGACAGGGACAGAGACCCAGGTGCACACAGGTGACACACACCCACACACAGGGACACACAGGACGCTGTGTGGGCGCGGCAGCTAGCCCACGGGAGGGCGGTCGCGCTTGGGCGCGCTTTGGGCAAGGCGGCCGCGCCCTGGAGCTGCCATAGGAGCCCTCCCTCGGAGCCCGAGGACTTGCAGCCCAGGTGGCGGGAATCCCGATGGGCGGCCATTCCTGCCCAGCACCCCTCTGGCGTGGGGGCGTGCGAGGCATTCTTTCTTTTGCCCCGTCCTTTATTTTCTGGTGGCCCTTGTGGCCGTGGTGCGGGGCGCCCCGGGGTCTCGCTGAGGGAGCGAGCCTCGCTGTTCCGCTGAGACGGGGCGCGGAGTCGGGTGCCCACGGGGCCTGAGGCCCCGGGCGGTTGGCCATCTCGTGTCCTGTGCGCACGGAGCACGGACGCCCGGGCCCAGGGGCAAAGGGACGGTGACCGGTGCGAAGGAGGGCCATGCCCTTCTGGCGGGAGCGCAGCCCAGGGCTGGTGGGGAGAAGGTGTAGGCGGGCCCAGGCAGGAGGCGGGGCCGGCAGGCGGTTGGCCCGGGGCGCTGCGGTGGGCGGGCGGCCCAAGCGAACTGCTAGGGGCTCGGGAGAGGAGAGGGCCCGGAGGCAGGGAGGAGGCCGAGAACCCAGGGAGCGCACGCCTGCAGAGGCGGTGTCACGGCCCGCCCGGGGCTCCCGCGGTTCCTCTCGCCCGGGCCGCTTTCCCTCCACCCCCCTCCGCCGCCTCCGCCTCCGCTCGCGCCGCCCCCTGAGCGCCCACCGCCCTGCACACCAGCCCCCAGCCCGCACCCCGGGATAGGCTGTGGGCGTTCCTGGGGCTTGGAGGTGGAAGCGCTGGGCTGTGGGCGCCTGGCTGTGCCACGGGCACCCGCAGAGGGCCAGGGTTCCGCGTTGCGCTGCGCGTGTGGCGTGTGGCGTGTGGCGAGCGGGTCGGGCCCACCACGCATGGCCTGTGGTGAGGTGGGGGCACGTGGGGTTTGAATGGAGCCGGGTTGGGCAAGGTTGGGGGGGCGGGCCGCTGGCGGCAGAGGGAGTGGAAGGGAGGGCGAAGGGCAAGGAAAGGAAAAGAAAAGGAGAAAAGCCTACAGCACCCGGTATTCCCAGGCGGTCTCCCATCCAAGTACTAACCAGGCCCGACCCTGCTTAGCTTCCGAGA
>NC_142132.1:65342840-65350340 GCF_024610735.1 Ursus americanus
GACACACACCCACACACAGGGACACACAGGACGCTGTGTGGGCGCGGCAGCTAGCCCACGGGAGGGCGGTCGCGCTTGGGCGCGCTTTGGGCAAGGCGGCCGCGCCCTGGAGCTGCCATAGGAGCCCTCCCTCGGAGCCCGAGGACTTGCAGCCCAGGTGGCGGGAATCCCGATGGGCGGCCATTCCTGCCCAGCACCCCTCTGGCGTGGGGGCGTGCGAGGCATTCTTTCTTTTGCCCCGTCCTTTATTTTCTGGTGGCCCTTGTGGCCGTGGTGCGGGGCGCCCCGGGGTCTCGCTGAGGGAGCGAGCCTCGCTGTTCCGCTGAGACGGGGCGCGGAGTCGGGTGCCCACGGGGCCTGAGGCCCCGGGCGGTTGGCCATCTCGTGTCCTGTGCGCACGGAGCACGGACGCCCGGGCCCAGGGGCAAAGGGACGGTGACCGGTGCGAAGGAGGGCCATGCCCTTCTGGCGGGAGCGCAGCCCAGGGCTGGTGGGGAGAAGGTGTAGGCGGGCCCAGGCAGGAGGCGGGGCCGGCAGGCGGTTGGCCCGGGGCGCTGCGGTGGGCGGGCGGCCCAAGCGAACTGCTAGGGGCTCGGGAGAGGAGAGGGCCCGGAGGCAGGGAGGAGGCCGAGAACCCAGGGAGCGCACGCCTGCAGAGGCGGGGTCACGGCCCGCCCGGGGCTCCCGCGGTTCCTCTCGCCCGGGCCGCTTTCCCTCCACCCCCCTCCGCCGCCTCCGCCTCCGCTCGCGCCGCCCCCTGAGCGCCCACCGCCCTGCACACCAGCCCCCAGCCCGCACCCCGGGATAGGCTGTGGGCGTTCCTGGGGCTTGGAGGTGGAAGCGCTGGGCTGTGGGCGCCTGGCTGTGCCACGGGCACCCGCAGAGGGCCAGGGTTCCGCGTTGCGCTGCGCGTGTGGCGTGTGGCGTGTGGCGAGCGGGTCGGGCCCACCACGCATGGCCTGTGGTGAGGTGGGGGCACGTGGGGTTTGAATGGAGCCGGGTTGGGCAAGGTTGGGGGGGCGGGCCGCTGGCGGCAGAGGGAGTGGAAGGGAGGGCGAAGGGCAAGGAAAGGAAAAGAAAAGGAGAAAAGCCTACAGCACCCGGTATTCCCAGGCGGTCTCCCATCCAAGTACTAACCAGGCCCGACCCTGCTTAGCTTCCGAGATCAGACGAGATCGGGCGCGTTCAGGGTGGTATGGCCGTAGACGCCTGTGGCTGCCGCTCGGTGCCCCAAGAGCCTGCTCCGCCCCTCCCAGCCCCAGCCCCAGCCCCAGCCCCAGCCCCAGCCCAGCCCCTGCCGAGCGATTGTCAGCCCTCCTCGCCTGGCCTGTGCCTGGTGCCTGCCTGCCTGCCTGCCTGCCTGCCTGCCAGCACGCCCAGGGGACAAGATGCCTCCGGCACCCTGGAGCCGCGGAAGTCCGCGCGCTCTCCCGTCCCGGGACTCTCCTGCCACGCCGCCGCTTGGCTCCCGGGATGGCAACGGGGTGGGTCGGGGCGCCGGGGGCGAGGCCCGAGGTGTTCTCAGAGCGCCCCCCAACCCCCCCGCCCTCCGCGGGGAGCACAACCCGCCCACTGGCCTTTCCTCCTCTCCCCGCCGCCGGGCTCAAAGCCCACCGGAAGCCTCGGGCGCCACCACAGACCATCATCACCATCCCAACCCCGTGGCCCTTCCTCCGCCACCCTTCCCCTCCCCACCCAGCGACACCAGGACCTGATCGAGAGACACCAGGGGCCGGCTCGCAATACGCAGACACACAGACACACAGGGAAAGACAGAGAGACACGGAGTGGGGGAACACTTAGGGGACACACTGGACGGGAGAGACGGGGAGGGACAGAGTGTGTGTGTGTGTGTGTGTGTGTGTGTGTGTGTGTGTGTCTGTGTGTCTCTGTGTGTGTGTGTGTGTGTCTGTGTGTGTGACAGAGAGAAAGAGAGAGAGAGATTAGATTATCCAACACACAGACCCTCTCACACCCCAGCACAGACACGCAGACCCCGACCCGGATGCGGACGGGGACAGGGACAGAGACCCAGGTGCACACAGGTGACACACACCCACACACAGGGACACACAGGACGCTGTGTGGGCGCGGCAGCTAGCCCACGGGAGGGCGGTCGCGCTTGGGCGCGCTTTGGGCAAGGCGGCCGCGCCCTGGAGCTGCCATAGGAGCCCTCCCTCGGAGCCCGAGGACTTGCAGCCCAGGTGGCGGGAATCCCGATGGGCGGCCATTCCTGCCCAGCACCCCTCTGGCGTGGGGGCGTGCGAGGCATTCTTTCTTTTGCCCCGTCCTTTATTTTCTGGTGGCCCTTGTGGCCGTGGTGCGGGGCGCCCCGGGGTCTCGCTGAGGGAGCGAGCCTCGCTGTTCCGCTGAGACGGGGCGCGGAGTCGGGTGCCCACGGGGCCTGAGGCCCCGGGCGGTTGGCCATCTCGTGTCCTGTGCGCACGGAGCACGGACGCCCGGGCCCAGGGGCAAAGGGACGGTGACCGGTGCGAAGGAGGGCCATGCCCTTCTGGCGGGAGCGCAGCCCAGGGCTGGTGGGGAGAAGGTGTAGGCGGGCCCAGGCAGGAGGCGGGGCCGGCAGGCGGTTGGCCCGGGGCGCTGCGGTGGGCGGGCGGCCCAAGCGAACTGCTAGGGGCTCGGGAGAGGAGAGGGCCCGGAGGCAGGGAGGAGGCCGAGAACCCAGGGAGCGCACGCCTGCAGAGGCGGGGTCACGGCCCGCCCGGGGCTCCCGCGGTTCCTCTCACCCGGGCCGCTTTCCCTCCACCCCCCTCCGCCGCCTCCGCCTCCGCTCGCGCCGCCCCCTGAGCGCCCACCGCCCTGCACACCAGCCCCCAGCCCGCACCCCGGGATAGGCTGTGGGCGTTCCTGGGGCTTGGAGGTGGAAGCGCTGGGCTGTGGGCGCCTGGCTGTGCCACGGGCACCCGCAGAGGGCCAGGGTTCCGCGTTGCGCTGCGCGTGTGGCGTGTGGCGTGTGGCGAGCGGGTCGGGCCCACCACGCATGGCCTGTGGTGAGGTGGGGGCACGTGGGGTTTGAATGGAGCCGGGTTGGGCAAGGTTGGGGGGGCGGGCCGCTGGCGGCAGAGGGAGTGGAAGGGAGGGCGAAGGGCAAGGAAAGGAAAAGAAAAGGAGAAAAGCCTACAGCACCCGGTATTCCCAGGCGGTCTCCCATCCAAGTACTAACCAGGCCCGACCCTGCTTAGCTTCCGAGATCAGACGAGATCGGGCGCGTTCAGGGTGGTATGGCCGTAGACGCCTGTGGCTGCCGCTCGGTGCCCCAAGAGCCTGCTCCGCCCCTCCCAGCCCCAGCCCCAGCCCCAGCCCCAGCCCCAGCCCCAGCCCAGCCCCTGCCGAGCGATTGTCAGCCCTCCTCGCCTGGCCTGTGCCTGGTGCCTGCCTGCCTGCCTGCCTGCCTGCCAGCACGCCCAGGGGACAAGATGCCTCCGGCACCCTGGAGCCGCGGAAGTCCGCGCGCTCTCCCGTCCCGGGACTCTCCTGCCGCGCCGCCGCTTGGCTCCCGGGATGGCAACGGGGTGGGTCGGGGCGCCGGGGGCGAGGCCCGAGGTGTTCTCAGAGCGCCCCCCAACCCCCCCGCCCTCCGCGGGGAGCACAACCCGCCCACTGGCCTTTCCTCCTCTCCCCGCCGCCGGGCTCAAAGCCCACCGGAAGCCTCGGGCGCCACCACAGACCATCATCACCATCCCAACCCCGTGGCCCTTCCTCCGCCACCCTTCCCCTCCCCACCCAGCGACACCAGGACCTGATCGAGAGACACCAGGGGCCGGCTCGCAATACGCAGACACACAGACACACAGGGAAAGACAGAGAGACACGGAGTGGGGGAACACTTAGGGGACACACTGGACGGGAGAGACGGGGAGGGACAGAGTGTGTGTGTGTGTGTGTGTGTGTGTGTCTGTGTGTCTCTGTGTGTGTGTGTGTGTGTGTCTGTGTGTGTGACAGAGAGAAAGAGAGAGAGAGATTAGATTATCCAACACACAGACCCTCTCACACCCCAGCACAGACACGCAGACCCCGACCCGGATGCGGACGGGGACAGGGACAGAGACCCAGGTGCACACAGGTGACACACACCCACACACAGGGACACACAGGACGCTGTGTGGGCGCGGCAGCTAGCCCACGGGAGGGCGGTCGCGCTTGGGCGCGCTTTGGGCAAGGCGGCCGCGCCCTGGAGCTGCCATAGGAGCCCTCCCTCGGAGCCCGAGGACTTGCAGCCCAGGTGGCGGGAATCCCGATGGGCGGCCATTCCTGCCCAGCACCCCTCTGGCGTGGGGGCGTGCGAGGCATTCTTTCTTTTGCCCCGTCCTTTATTTTCTGGTGGCCCTTGTGGCCGTGGTGCGGGGCGCCCCGGGGTCTCGCTGAGGGAGCGAGCCTCGCTGTTCCGCTGAGACGGGGCGCGGAGTCGGGTGCCCACGGGGCCTGAGGCCCCGGGCGGTTGGCCATCTCGTGTCCTGTGCGCACGGAGCACGGACGCCCGGGCCCAGGGGCAAAGGGACGGTGACCGGTGCGAAGGAGGGCCATGCCCTTCTGGCGGGAGCGCAGCCCAGGGCTGGTGGGGAGAAGGTGTAGGCGGGCCCAGGCAGGAGGCGGGGCCGGCAGGCGGTTGGCCCGGGGCGCTGCGGTGGGCGGGCGGCCCAAGCGAACTGCTAGGGGCTCGGGAGAGGAGAGGGCCCGGAGGCAGGGAGGAGGCCGAGAACCCAGGGAGCGCACGCCTGCAGAGGCGGTGTCACGGCCCGCCCGGGGCTCCCGCGGTTCCTCTCGCCCGGGCCGCTTTCCCTCCACCCCCCTCCGCCGCCTCCGCCTCCGCTCGCGCCGCCCCCTGAGCGCCCACCGCCCTGCACACCAGCCCCCAGCCCGCACCCCGGGATAGGCTGTGGGCGTTCCTGGGGCTTGGAGGTGGAAGCGCTGGGCTGTGGGCGCCTGGCTGTGCCACGGGCACCCGCAGAGGGCCAGGGTTCCGCGTTGCGCTGCGCGTGTGGCGTGTGGCGTGTGGCGAGCGGGTCGGGCCCACCACGCATGGCCTGTGGTGAGGTGGGGGCACGTGGGGTTTGAATGGAGCCGGGTTGGGCAAGGTTGGGGGGGCGGGCCGCTGGCGGCAGAGGGAGTGGAAGGGAGGGCGAAGGGCAAGGAAAGGAAAAGAAAAGGAGAAAAGCCTACAGCACCCGGTATTCCCAGGCGGTCTCCCATCCAAGTACTAACCAGGCCCGACCCTGCTTAGCTTCCGAGATCAGACGAGATCGGGCGCGTTCAGGGTGGTATGGCCGTAGACGCCTGTGGCTGCCGCTCGGTGCCCCAAGAGCCTGCTCCGCCCCTCCCAGCCCCAGCCCCAGCCCCAGCCCCAGCCCCAGCCCCAGCCCAGCCCCTGCCGAGCGATTGTCAGCCCTCCTCGCCTGGCCTGTGCCTGGTGCCTGCCTGCCTGCCTGCCTGCCTGCCTGCCAGCACGCCCAGGGGACAAGATGCCTCCGGCACCCTGGAGCCGCGGAAGTCCGCGCGCTCTCCCGTCCCGGGACTCTCCTGCCGCGCCGCCGCTTGGCTCCCGGGATGGCAACGGGGTGGGTCGGGGCGCCGGGGGCGAGGCCCGAGGTGTTCTCAGAGCGCCCCCCAACCCCCCCGCCCTCCGCGGGGAGCACAACCCGCCCACTGGCCTTTCCTCCTCTCCCCGCCGCCGGGCTCAAAGCCCACCGGAAGCCTCGGGCGCCACCACAGACCATCATCACCATCCCAACCCCGTGGCCCTTCCTCCGCCACCCTTCCCCTCCCCACCCAGCGACACCAGGACCTGATCGAGAGACACCAGGGGCCGGCTCGCAATACGCAGACACACAGACACACAGGGAAAGACAGAGAGACACGGAGTGGGGGAACACTTAGGGGACACACTGGACGGGAGAGACGGGGAGGGACAGAGTGTGTGTGTGTGTGTGTGTGTGTGTGTCTGTGTGTCTCTGTGTGTGTGTGTGTGTGTGTCTGTGTGTGTGACAGAGAGAAAGAGAGAGAGAGATTAGATTATCCAACACACAGACCCTCTCACACCCCAGCACAGACACGCAGACCCCGACCCGGATGCGGACGGGGACAGGGACAGAGACCCAGGTGCACACAGGTGACACACACCCACACACAGGGACACACAGGACGCTGTGTGGGCGCGGCAGCTAGCCCACGGGAGGGCGGTCGCGCTTGGGCGCGCTTTGGGCAAGGCGGCCGCGCCCTGGAGCTGCCATAGGAGCCCTCCCTCGGAGCCCGAGGACTTGCAGCCCAGGTGGCGGGAATCCCGATGGGCGGCCATTCCTGCCCAGCACCCCTCTGGCGTGGGGGCGTGCGAGGCATTCTTTCTTTTGCCCCGTCCTTTATTTTCTGGTGGCCCTTGTGGCCGTGGTGCGGGGCGCCCCGGGGTCTCGCTGAGGGAGCGAGCCTCGCTGTTCCGCTGAGACGGGGCGCGGAGTCGGGTGCCCACGGGGCCTGAGGCCCCGGGCGGTTGGCCATCTCGTGTCCTGTGCGCACGGAGCACGGACGCCCGGGCCCAGGGGCAAAGGGACGGTGACCGGTGCGAAGGAGGGCCATGCCCTTCTGGCGGGAGCGCAGCCCAGGGCTGGTGGGGAGAAGGTGTAGGCGGGCCCAGGCAGGAGGCGGGGCCGGCAGGCGGTTGGCCCGGGGCGCTGCGGTGGGCGGGCGGCCCAAGCGAACTGCTAGGGGCTCGGGAGAGGAGAGGGCCCGGAGGCAGGGAGGAGGCCGAGAACCCAGGGAGCGCACGCCTGCAGAGGCGGGGTCACGGCCCGCCCGGGGCTCCCGCGGTTCCTCTCGCCCGGGCCGCTTTCCCTCCACCCCCCTCCGCCGCCTCCGCCTCCGCTCGCGCCGCCCCCTGAGCGCCCACCGCCCTGCACACCAGCCCCCAGCCCGCACCCCGGGATAGGCTGTGGGCGTTCCTGGGGCTTGGAGGTGGAAGGGCTGGGCTGTGGGCGCCTGGCTGTGCCACGGGCACCCGCAGAGGGCCAGGGTTCCGCGTTGCGCTGCGCGTGTGGCGTGTGGCGTGTGGCGAGTGGGTCGGGCCCACCACGCATGGCCTGTGGTGAGGTGGGGGCACGTGGGGTTTGAATGGAGCCGGGTTGGGCAAGGTTGGGGGGGCGGGCCGCTGGCGGCAGAGGGAGTGGAAGGGAGGGCGAAGGGCAAGGAAAGGAAAAGAAAAGGAGAAAAGCCTACAGCACCCGGTATTCCCAGGCGGTCTCCCATCCAAGTACTAACCAGGCCCGACCCTGCTTAGCTTCCGAGATCAGACGAGATCGGGCGCGTTCAGGGTGGTATGGCCGTAGACGCCTGTGGCTGCCGCTCGGTGCCCCAAGAGCCTGCTCCGCCCCTCCCAGCCCCAGCCCCAGCCCCAGCCCCAGCCCCAGCCCCAGCCCAGCCCCTGCCGAGCGATTGTCAGCCCTCCTCGCCTGGCCTGTGCCTGGTGCCTGCCTGCCTGCCTGCCTGCCTGCC
>NC_142132.1:65372840-65375340 GCF_024610735.1 Ursus americanus
CCAGCCCCAGCCCCAGCCCAGCCCCTGCCGAGCGATTGTCAGCCCTCCTCGCCTGGCCTGTGCCTGGTGCCTGCCTGCCTGCCTGCCTGCCAGCACGCCCAGGGGACAAGATGCCTCCGGCACCCTGGAGCCGCGGAAGTCCGCGCGCTCTCCCGTCCCGGGACTCTCCTGCCGCGCCGCCGCTTGGCTCCCGGGATGGCAACGGGGTGGGTCGGGGCGCCGGGGGCGAGGCCCGAGGTGTTCTCAGAGCGCCCCCCAACCCCCCCGCCCTCCGCGGGGAGCACAACCCGCCCACTGGCCTTTCCTCCTCTCCCCGCCGCCGGGCTCAAAGCCCACCGGAAGCCTCGGGCGCCACCACAGACCATCATCACCATCCCAACCCCGTGGCCCTTCCTCCGCCACCCTTCCCCTCCCCACCCAGCGACACCAGGACCTGATCGAGAGACACCAGGGGCCGGCTCGCAATACGCAGACACACAGACACACAGGGAAAGACAGAGAGACACGGAGTGGGGGAACACTTAGGGGACACACTGGACGGGAGAGACGGGGAGGGACAGAGTGTGTGTGTGTGTGTGTGTGTGTGTGTGTGTGTGTCTGTGTGTCTGTGTGTCTCTGTGTGTGTGTGTGTGTGTGTCTGTGTGTGTGACAGAGAGAAAGAGAGAGAGAGATTAGATTATCCAACACACAGACCCTCTCACACCCCAGCACAGACACGCAGACCCCGACCCGGATGCGGACGGGGACAGGGACAGGGACAGAGACCCAGGTGCACACAGGTGACACACACCCACACACAGGGACACACAGGACGCTGTGTGGGCGCGGCAGCTAGCCCACGGGAGGGCGGTCGCGCTTGGGCGCGCTTAGGGCAAGGCGGCCGCGCCCTGGAGCTGCCATAGGAGCCCTCCCTCGGAGCCCGAGGACTTGCAGCCCAGGTGGCGGGAATCCCGATGGGCGGCCATTCCTGCCCAGCACCCCTCTGGCGTGGGGGCGTGCGAGGCATTCTTTCTTTTGCCCCATCCTTTATTTTCTGGTGGCCCTTGTGGCCGTGGTGCGGGGCGCCCCGGGGTCTCGCTGAGGGAGCGAGCCTCGCTGTTCCGCTGAGACGGGGCGCGGAGTCGGGTGCCCACGGGGCCTGAGGCCCCGGGCGGTTGGCCATCTCGTGTCCTGTGCGCACGGAGCACGGACGCCCGGGCCCAGGGGCAAAGGGACGGTGACCGGTGCGAAGGAGGGCCATGCCCTTCTGGCGGGGAGCGCAGCCCAGGGCTGGTGGGGAGAAGGTGTAGGCGGGCCCAGGCAGGAGGCGGGGCCGGCAGGCGGTTGGCCCGGGGCGCTGCGGTGGGCGGGCGGCCCAAGCGAACTGCTAGGGGCTCGGGAGAGGAGAGGGCCCGGAGGCAGGGAGGAGGCCGAGAACCCAGGGAGCGCACGCCTGCAGAGGCGGGGTCACGGCCCGCCCGGGGCTCCCGCGGTTCCTCTCACCCGGGCCGCTTTCCCTCCACCCCCCTCCGCCGCCTCCGCCTCCGCTCGCGCCGCCCCCTGAGCGCCCACCGCCCTGCACACCAGCCCCCAGCCCGCACCCCGGGATAGGCTGTGGGCGTTCCTGGGGCTTGGAGGTGGAAGGGCTGGGCTGTGGGCGCCTGGCTGTGCCACGGGCACCCGCAGAGGGCCAGGGTTCCGCGTTGCGCTGCGCGTGTGGCGTGTGGCGTGTGGCGAGCGGGTCGGGCCCACCACGCATGGCCTGTGGTGAGGTGGGGGCACGTGGGGTTTGAATGGAGCCGGGTTGGGCAAGGTTGGGGGGGCGGGCCGCTGGCGGCAGAGGGAGTGGAAGGGAGGGCGAAGGGCAAGGAAAGGAAAAGAAAAGGAGAAAAGCCTACAGCACCCGGTATTCCCAGGCGGTCTCCCATCCAAGTACTAACCAGGCCCGACCCTGCTTAGCTTCCGAGATCAGACGAGATCGGGCGCGTTCAGGGTGGTATGGCCGTAGACGCCTGTGGCTGCCGCTCGGTGCCCCAAGAGCCTGCTCCGCCCCTCCCAGCCCCAGCCCCAGCCCCAGCCCCAGCCCAGCCCCTGCCGAGCGATTGTCAGCCCTCCTCGCCTGGCCTGTGCCTGGTGCCTGCCTGCCTGCCTGCCTGCCTGCCTGCCAGCACGCCCAGGGGACAAGATGCCTCCGGCACCCTGGAGCCGCGGAAGTCCGCGCGCTCTCCCGTCCCGGGACTCTCCTGCCGCGCCGCCGCTTGGCTCCCGGGATGGCAACGGGGTGGGTCGGGGCGCCGGGGGCGAGGCCCGAGGTGTTCTCAGAGCGCCCCCAACCCCCCCGCCCTCCGCGGGGAGCACAACCCGCCCACTGGCCTTTCCTCCTCTCCCCGCCGCCGGGCTCAAAGCCCACCGGAAGCCTCGGGCGCCACCACAGACCATCATCACCATCCCAACCCCGTGGCCCTTCCTCCGCCACCCTTCCCCTCCCCACCCAGCGACACCAGGACCTGATCGAGAGACA
>NC_142132.1:65382840-65395340 GCF_024610735.1 Ursus americanus
GAGCCGGGTTGGGCAAGGTTGGGGGGGCGGGCCGCTGGCGGCAGAGGGAGTGGAAGGGAGGGCGAAGGGCAAGGAAAGGAAAAGAAAAGGAGAAAAGCCTACAGCACCCGGTATTCCCAGGCGGTCTCCCATCCAAGTACTAACCAGGCCCGACCCTGCTTAGCTTCCGAGATCAGACGAGATCGGGCGCGTTCAGGGTGGTATGGCCGTAGACGCCTGTGGCTGCCGCTCGGTGCCCCAAGAGCCTGCTCCGCCCCTCCCAGCCCCAGCCCCAGCCCCAGCCCCAGCCCAGCCCCTGCCGAGCGATTGTCAGCCCTCCTCGCCTGGCCTGTGCCTGGTGCCTGCCTGCCTGCCTGCCTGCCTGCCAGCACGCCCAGGGGACAAGATGCCTCCGGCACCCTGGAGCCGCGGAAGTCCGCGCGCTCTCCCGTCCCGGGACTCTCCTGCCGCGCCGCCGCTTGGCTCCCGGGATGGCAACGGGGTGGGTCGGGGCGCCGGGGGCGAGGCCCGAGGTGTTCTCAGAGCGCCCCCCAACCCCCCCGCCCTCCGCGGGGAGCACAACCCGCCCACTGGCCTTTCCTCCTCTCCCCGCCGCCGGGCTCAAAGCCCACCGGAAGCCTCGGGCGCCACCACAGACCATCATCACCATCCCAACCCCGTGGCCCTTCCTCCGCCACCCTTCCCCTCCCCACCCAGCGACACCAGGACCTGATCGAGAGACACCAGGGGCCGGCTCGCAATACGCAGACACACAGACACACAGGGAAAGACAGAGAGACACGGAGTGGGGGAACACTTAGGGGACACACTGGACGGGAGAGACGGGGAGGGACAGAGTGTGTGTGTGTGTGTGTGTGTGTGTGTGTGTGTGTGTGTGTGTCTGTGTGTCTCTGTGTGTGTGTGTGTGTGTGTGTGTCTGTGTGTGTGACAGAGAGAAAGAGAGAGAGAGATTAGATTATCCAACACACAGACCCTCTCACACCCCAGCACAGACACGCAGACCCCGACCCGGATGCGGACGGGGACAGGGACAGGGACAGAGACCCAGGTGCACACAGGTGACACACACCCACACACAGGGACACACAGGACGCTGTGTGGGCGCGGCAGCTAGCCCACGGGAGGGCGGTCGCGCTTGGGCGCGCTTTGGGCAAGGCGGCCGCGCCCTGGAGCTGCCATAGGAGCCCTCCCTCGGAGCCCGAGGACTTGCAGCCCAGGTGGCGGGAATCCCGATGGGCGGCCATTCCTGCCCAGCACCCCTCTGGCGTGGGGGCGTGCGAGGCATTCTTTCTTTTGCCCCGTCCTTTATTTTCTGGTGGCCCTTGTGGCCGTGGTGCGGGGCGCCCCGGGGTCTCGCTGAGGGAGCGAGCCTCGCTGTTCCGCTGAGACGGGGCGCGGAGTCGGGTGCCCACGGGGCCTGAGGCCCCGGGCGGTTGGCCATCTCGTGTCCTGTGCGCACGGAGCACGGACGCCCGGGCCCAGGGGCAAAGGGACGGTGACCGGTGCGAAGGAGGGCCATGCCCTTCTGGCGGGAGCGCAGCCCAGGGCTGGTGGGGAGAAGGTGTAGGCGGGCCCAGGCAGGAGGCGGGGCCGGCAGGCGGTTGGCCCGGGGCGCTGCGGTGGGCGGGCGGCCCAAGCGAACTGCTAGGGGCTCGGGAGAGGAGAGGGCCCGGAGGCAGGGAGGAGGCCGAGAACCCAGGGAGCGCACGCCTGCAGAGGCGGGGTCACGGCCCGCCCGGGGCTCCCGCGGTTCCTCTCGCCCGGGCCGCTTTCCCTCCACCCCCCTCCGCCGCCTCCGCCTCCGCTCGCGCCGCCCCCTGAGCGCCCACCGCCCTGCACACCAGCCCCCAGCCCGCACCCCGGGATAGGCTGTGGGCGTTCCTGGGGCTTGGAGGTGGAAGGGCTGGGCTGTGGGCGCCTGGCTGTGCCACGGGCACCCGCAGAGGGCCAGGGTTCCGCGTTGCGCTGCGCGTGTGGCGTGTGGCGTGTGGCGAGCGGGTCGGGCCCACCACGCATGGCCTGTGGTGAGGTGGGGGCACGTGGGGTTTGAATGGAGCCGGGTTGGGCAAGGTTGGGGGGGCGGGCCGCTGGCGGCAGAGGGAGTGGAAGGGAGGGCGAAGGGCAAGGAAAGGAAAAGAAAAGGAGAAAAGCCTACAGCACCCGGTATTCCCAGGCGGTCTCCCATCCAAGTACTAACCAGGCCCGACCCTGCTTAGCTTCCGAGATCAGACGAGATCGGGCGCGTTCAGGGTGGTATGGCCGTAGACGCCTGTGGCTGCCGCTCGGTGCCCCAAGAGCCTGCTCCGCCCCTCCCAGCCCCAGCCCCAGCCCCAGCCCCAGCCCCAGCCCAGCCCCTGCCGAGCGATTGTCAGCCCTCCTCGCCTGGCCTGTGCCTGGTGCCTGCCTGCCTGCCTGCCTGCCTGCCTGCCTGCCAGCACGCCCAGGGGACAAGATGCCTCCGGCACCCTGGAGCCGCGGAAGTCCGCGCGCTCTCCCGTCCCGGGACTCTCCTGCCGCGCCGCCGCTTGGCTCCCGGGATGGCAACGGGGTGGGTCGGGGCGCCGGGGGCGAGGCCCGAGGTGTTCTCAGAGCGCCCCCCAACCCCCCCGCCCTCCGCGGGGAGCACAACCCGCCCACTGGCCTTTCCTCCTCTCCCCGCCGCCGGGCTCAAAGCCCACCGGAAGCCTCGGGCGCCACCACAGACCATCATCACCATCCCAACCCCGTGGCCCTTCCTCCGCCACCCTTCCCCTCCCCACCCAGCGACACCAGGACCTGATCGAGAGACACCAGGGGCCGGCTCGCAATACGCAGACACACAGACACACAGGGAAAGACAGAGAGACACGGAGTGGGGGAACACTTAGGGGACACACTGGACGGGAGAGACGGGGAGGGACAGAGTGTGTGTGTGTGTGTGTGTGTGTGTGTCTGTGTGTCTGTGTGTCTCTGTGTGTGTGTGTGTGTGTGTCTGTGTGTGTGACAGAGAGAAAGAGAGAGAGAGATTAGATTATCCAACACACAGACCCTCTCACACCCCAGCACAGACACGCAGACCCCGACCCGGATGCGGACGGGGACAGGGACAGAGACCCAGGTGCACACAGGTGACACACACCCACACACAGGGACACACAGGACGCTGTGTGGGCGCGGCAGCTAGCCCACGGGAGGGCGGTCGCGCTTGGGCGCGCTTTGGGCAAGGCGGCCGCGCCCTGGAGCTGCCATAGGAGCCCTCCCTCGGAGCCCGAGGACTTGCAGCCCAGGTGGCGGGAATCCCGATGGGCGGCCATTCCTGCCCAGCACCCCTCTGGCGTGGGGGGCGTGCGAGGCATTCTTTCTTTTGCCCCGTCCTTTATTTTCTGGTGGCCCTTGTGGCCGTGGTGCGGGGCGCCCCGGGGTCTCGCTGAGGGAGCGAGCCTCGCTGTTCCGCTGAGACGGGGCGCGGAGTCGGGTGCCCACGGGGCCTGAGGCCCCGGGCGGTTGGCCATCTCGTGTCCTGTGCGCACGGAGCACGGACGCCCGGGCCCAGGGGCAAAGGGACGGTGACCGGTGCGAAGGAGGGCCATGCCCTTCTGGCGGGAGCGCAGCCCAGGGCTGGTGGGGAGAAGGTGTAGGCGGGCCCAGGCAGGAGGCGGGGCCGGCAGGTGGTTGGCCCGGGGCGCTGCGGTGGGCGGGCGGCCCAAGCGAACTGCTAGGGGCTCGGGAGAGGAGAGGGCCCGGAGGCAGGGAGGAGGCCGAGAACCCAGGGAGCGCACGCCTGCAGAGGCGGGGTCACGGCCCGCCCGGGGCTCCCGCGGTTCCTCTCGCCCGGGCCGCTTTCCCTCCACCCTCCTCCGCCGCCTCCGCCTCCGCTCGCGCCGCCCCCTGAGCGCCCACCGCCCTGCACACCAGCCCCCAGCCCGCACCCCGGGATAGGCTGTGGGCGTTCCTGGGGCTTGGAGGTGGAAGGGCTGGGCTGTGGGCGCCTGGCTGTGCCACGGGCACCCGCAGAGGGCCAGGGTTCCGCGTTGCGCTGCGCGTGTGGCGTGTGGCGTGTGGCGAGCGGGTCGGGCCCACCACGCATGGCCTGTGGTGAGGTGGGGGCACGTGGGGTTTGAATGGAGCCGGGTTGGGCAAGGTTGGGGGGGCGGGCCGCTGGCGGCAGAGGGAGTGGAAGGGAGGGCGAAGGGCAAGGAAAGGAAAAGAAAAGGAGAAAAGCCTACAGCACCCGGTATTCCCAGGCGGTCTCCCATCCAAGTACTAACCAGGCCCGACCCTGCTTAGCTTCCGAGATCAGACGAGATCGGGCGCGTTCAGGGTGGTATGGCCGTAGACGCCTGTGGCTGCCGCTCGGTGCCCCAAGAGCCTGCTCCGCCCCTCCCAGCCCCAGCCCCAGCCCCAGCCCCAGCCCCAGCCCAGCCCCTGCCGAGCGATTGTCAGCCCTCCTCGCCTGGCCTGTGCCTGGTGCCTGCCTGCCTGCCTGCCTGCCTGCCTGCCTGCCAGCACGCCCAGGGGACAAGATGCCTCCGGCACCCTGGAGCCGCGGAAGTCCGCGCGCTCTCCCGTCCCGGGACTCTCCTGCCGCGCCGCCGCTTGGCTCCCGGGATGGCAACGGGGTGGGTCGGGGCGCCGGGGGCGAGGCCCGAGGTGTTCTCAGAGCGCCCCCCAACCCCCCCGCCCTCCGCGGGGAGCACAACCCGCCCACTGGCCTTTCCTCCTCTCCCCGCCGCCGGGCTCAAAGCCCACCGGAAGCCTCGGGCGCCACCACAGACCATCATCACCATCCCAACCCCGTGGCCCTTCCTCCGCCACCCTTCCCCTCCCCACCCAGCGACACCAGGACCTGATCGAGAGACACCAGGGGCCGGCTCGCAATACGCAGACACACAGACACACAGGGAAAGACAGAGAGACACGGAGTGGGGGAACACTTAGGGGACACACTGGACGGGAGAGACGGGGAGGGACAGAGTGTGTGTGTGTGTGTGTGTGTGTGTGTGTCTGTGTGTCTCTGTGTGTGTGTGTGTGTGTGTCTGTGGGTGTGACAGAAAGAGAGAGAGAGATTAGATTATCCAACACACAGACCCTCTCACACCCCAGCACAGACACGCAGACCCCGACCCGGATGCGGACGGGGACAGGGACAGGGACAGAGACCCAGGTGCACACAGGTGACACACACCCACACACAGGGACACACAGGACGCTGTGTGGGCGCGGCAGCTAGCCCACGGGAGGGCGGTCGCGCTTGGGCGCGCTTTGGGCAAGGCGGCCGCGCCCTGGAGCTGCCATAGGAGCCCTCCCTCGGAGCCCGAGGACTTGCAGCCCAGGTGGTGGGAATCCCGATGGGCGGCCATTCCTGCCCAGCACCCCTCTGGCGTGGGGGCGTGCGAGGCATTCTTTCTTTTGCCCCGTCCTTTATTTTCTGGTGGCCCTTGTGGCCGTGGTGCGGGGCGCCCCGGGGTCTCGCTGAGGGAGCGAGCCTCGCTGTTCCGCTGAGACGGGGCGCGGAGTCGGGTGCCCACGGGGCCTGAGGCCCCGGGCGGTTGGCCATCTCGTGTCCTGTGCGCACGGAGCACGGACGCCCGGGCCCAGGGGCAAAGGGACGGTGACCGGTGCGAAGGAGGGCCATGCCCTTCTGGCGGGAGCGCAGCCCAGGGCTGGTGGGGAGAAGGTGTAGGCGGGCCCAGGCAGGAGGCGGGGCCGGCAGGCGGTTGGCCCGGGGCGCTGCGGTGGGCGGGCGGCCCAAGCGAACTGCTAGGGGCTCGGGAGAGGAGAGGGCCCGGAGGCAGGGAGGAGGCCGAGAACCCAGGGAGCGCACGCCTGCAGAGGCGGGGTCACGGCCCGCCCGGGGCTCCCGCGGTTCCTCTCGCCCGGGCCGCTTTCCCTCCACCCCCCTCCGCCGCCTCCGCCTCCGCTCGCGCCGCCCCCTGAGCGCCCACCGCCCTGCACACCAGCCCCCAGCCCGCACCCCGGGATAGGCTGTGGGCGTTCCTGGGGCTTGGAGGTGGAAGGGCTGGGCTGTGGGCGCCTGGCTGTGCCACGGGCACCCGCAGAGGGCCAGGGTTCCGCGTTGCGCTGCGCGTGTGGCGTGTGGCGTGTGGCGAGCGGGTCGGGCCCACCACGCATGGCCTGTGGTGAGGTGGGGGCACGTGGGGTTTGAATGGAGCCGGGTTGGGCAAGGTTGGGGGGGCGGGCCGCTGGCGGCAGAGGGAGTGGAAGGGAGGGCGAAGGGCAAGGAAAGGAAAAGAAAAGGAGAAAAGCCTACAGCACCCGGTATTCCCAGGCGGTCTCCCATCCAAGTACTAACCAGGCCCGACCCTGCTTAGCTTCCGAGATCAGACGAGATCGGGCGCGTTCAGGGTGGTATGGCCGTAGACGCCTGTGGCTGCCGCTCGGTGCCCCAAGAGCCTGCTCCGCCCCTCCCAGCCCCAGCCCCAGCCCCAGCCCCAGCCCCAGCCCCAGCCCAGCCCCTGACGAGCGATTGTCAGCCCTCCTCGCCTGGCCTGTGCCTGGTGCCTGCCTGCCTGCCTGCCTGCCTGCCAGCACGCCCAGGGGACAAGATGCCTCCGGCACCCTGGAGCCGCGGAAGTCCGCGCGCTCTCCCGTCCCGGGACTCTCCTGCCGCGCCGCCGCTTGGCTCCCGGGATGGCAACGGGGTGGGTCGGGGCGCCGGGGGCGAGGCCCGAGGTGTTCTCAGAGCGCCCCCAACCCCCCCGCCCTCCGCGGGGAGCACAACCCGCCCACTGGCCTTTCCTCCTCTCCCCGCCGCCGGGCTCAAAGCCCACCGGAAGCCTCGGGCGCCACCACAGACCATCATCACCATCCCAACCCCGTGGCCCTTCCTCCGCCACCCTTCCCCTCCCCACCCAGCGACACCAGGACCTGATCGAGAGACACCAGGGGCCGGCTCGCAATACGCAGACACACAGACACACAGGGAAAGACAGAGAGACACGGAGTGGGGGAACACTTAGGGGACACACTGGACGGGAGAGACGGGGAGGGACAGAGTGTGTGTGTGTGTGTGTGTGTGTGTGTGTGTGTGTCTGTGTGTCTCTGTGTGTGTGTGTGTGTGTGTCTGTGTGTGTGACAGAGAGAAAGAGAGAGAGAGATTAGATTATCCAACACACAGACCCTCTCACACCCCAGCACAGACACGCAGACCCCGACCCGGATGCGGACGGGGACAGGGACAGGGACAGAGACCCAGGTGCACACAGGTGACACACACCCACACACAGGGACACACAGGACGCTGTGTGGGCGCGGCAGCTAGCCCGCGGGAGGGCGGTCGCGCTTGGGCGCGCTTAGGGCAAGGCGGCCGCGCCCTGGAGCTGCCATAGGAGCCCTCCCTCGGAGCCCGAGGACTTGCAGCCCAGGTGGCGGGAATCCCGATGGGCGGCCATTCCTGCCCAGCACCCCTCTGGCGTGGGGGCGTGCGAGGCATTCTTTCTTTTGCCCCGTCCTTTATTTTCTGGTGGCCCTTGTGGCCGTGGTGCGGGGCGCCCCGGGGTCTCGCTGAGGGAGCGAGCCTCGCTGTTCCGCTGAGACGGGGTGCGGAGTCGGGTGCCCACGGGGCCTGAGGCCCCGGGCGGTTGGCCATCTCGTGTCCTGTGCGCACGGAGCACGGACGCCCGGGCCTAGGGGCAAAGGGACGGTGACCGGTGCGAAGGAGGGCCATGCCCTTCTGGCGGGAGCGCAGCCCAGGGCTGGTGGGGAGAAGGTGTAGGCGGGCCCAGGCAGGAGGCGGGGCCGGCAGGCGGTTGGCCCGGGGCGCTGCGGTGGGCGGGCGGCCCAAGCGAACTGCTAGGGGCTCGGGAGAGGAGAGGGCCCGGAGGCAGGGAGGAGGCCGAGAACCCAGGGAGCGCACGCCTGCAGAGGCGGGGTCACGGCCCGCCCGGGGCTCCCGCGGTTCCTCTCACCCGGGCCGCTTTCCCTCCACCCCCCTCCGCCGCCTCCGCCTCCGCTCGCGCCGCCCCCTGAGCGCCCACCGCCCTGCACACCAGCCCCCAGCCCGCACCCCGGGATAGGCTGTGGGCGTTCCTGGGGCTTGGAGGTGGAAGGGCTGGGCTGTGGGCGCCTGGCTGTGCCACGGGCACCCGCAGAGGGCCAGGGTTCCGCGTTGCGCTGCGCGTGTGGCGTGTGGCGTGTGGCGAGCGGGTCGGGCCCACCACGCATGGCCTGTGGTGAGGTGGGGGCACGTGGGGTTTGAATGGAGCCGGGTTGGGCAAGGTTGGGGGGGCGGGCCGCTGGCGGCAGAGGGAGTGGAAGGGAGGGCGAAGGGCAAGGAAAGGAAAAGAAAAGGAGAAAAGCCTACAGCACCCGGTATTCCCAGGCGGTCTCCCATCCAAGTACTAACCAGGCCCGACCCTGCTTAGCTTCCGAGATCAGACGAGATCGGGGGCGTTCAGGGTGGTATGGCCGTAGACGCCTGTGGCTGCCGCTCGGTGCCCCAAGAGCCTGCTCCGCCCCTCCCAGCCCCAGCCCCAGCCCCAGCCCCAGCCCAGCCCCTGCCGAGCGATTGTCAGCCCTCCTCGCCTGGCCTGTGCCTGGTGCCTGCCTGCCTGCCTGCCTGCCTGCCTGCCTGCCTGCCAGCACGCCCAGGGGACAAGATGCCTCCGGCACCCTGTAGCCGCGGAAGTCCGCGCGCTCTCCCGTCCCGGGACTCTCCTGCCGCGCCGCCGCTTGGCTCCCGGGATGGCAACGGGGTGGGTCGGGGCGCCGGGGGCGAGGCCCGAGGTGTTCTCAGAGCGCCCCCCAACCCCCCCGCCCTCCGCGGGGAGCACAACCCGCCCACTGGCCTTTCCTCCTCTACCCGCCGCCGGGCTCAAAGCCCACCGGAAGCCTCGGGCGCCACCACAGACCATCATCACCATCCCAACCCCGTGGCCCTTCCTCCGCCACCCTTCCCCTCCCCACCCAGCGACACCAGGACCTGATCGAGAGACACCAGGGGCCGGCTCGCAATACGCAGACACACAGACACAGGGAAAGACAGAGAGACACGGAGTGGGGGAACACTTAGGGGACACACTGGACGGGAGAGACGGGGAGGGACAGAGTGTGTGTGTGTGTGTGTGTGTGTGTGTGTGTGTGTCTGTGTGTCTCTGTGTGTGTGTGTGTGTGTGTGTCTGTGTGTGTGACAGAGAGAAAGAGAGAGAGAGATTAGATTATCCAACACACAGACCCTCTCACACCCCAGCACAGACACGCAGACCCCGACCCGGATGCGGACGGGGACAGGGACAGGGACAGAGACCCAGGTGCACACAGGTGACACACACCCACACACAGGGACACACAGGACGCTGTGTGGGCGCGGCAGCTAGCCCACGGGAGGGCGGTCGCGCTTGGGCGCGCTTTGGGCAAGGCGGCCGCGCCCTGGAGCTGCCATAGGAGCCCTCCCTCGGAGCCCGAGGACTTGCAGCCCAGGTGGCGGGAATCCCGATGGGCGGCCATTCCTGCCCAGCACCCCTCTGGCGTGGGGGCGTGCGAGGCATTCTTTCTTTTGCCCCGTCCTTTATTTTCTGGTGGCCCTTGTGGCCGTGGTGCGGGGCGCCCCGGGGTCTCGCTGAGGGAGCGAGCCTCGCTGTTCCGCTGAGACGGGGCGCGGAGTCGGGTGCCCACGGGGCCTGAGGCCCCGGGCGGTTGGCCATCTCGTGTCCTGTGCGCACGGAGCACGGACGCCCGGGCCCAGGGGCAAAGGGACGGTGACCGGTGCGAAGGAGGGCCATGCCCTTCTGGCGGGAGCGCAGCCCAGGGCTGGTGGGGAGAAGGTGTAGGCGGGCCCAGGCAGGAGGCGGGGCCGGCAGGCGGTTGGCCCGGGGCGCTGCGGTGGGCGGGCGGCCCAAGCGAACTGCTAGGGGCTCGGGAGAGGAGAGGGCCCGGAGGCAGGGAGGAGGCCGAGAACCCAGGGAGCGCACGCCTGCAGAGGCGGGGTCACGGCCCGCCCGGGGCTCCCGCGGTTCCTCTCACCCGGGCCGCTTTCCCTCCACCCCCCTCCGCCGCCTCCGCCTCCGCTCGCGCCGCCCCCTGAGCGCCCACCGCCCTGCACACCAGCCCCCAGCCCGCACCCCGGGATAGGCTGTGGGCGTTCCTGGGGCTTGGAGGTGGAAGGGCTGGGCTGTGGGCGCCTGGCTGTGCCACGGGCACCCGCAGAGGGCCAGGGTTCCGCGTTGCGCTGCGCGTGTGGCGTGTGGCGTGTGGCGAGCGGGTCGGGCCCACCACGCATGGCCTGTGGTGAGGTGGGGGCACGTGGGGTTTGAATGGAGCCGGGTTGGGCAAGGTTGGGGGGGCGGGCCGCTGGCGGCAGAGGGAGTGGAAGGGAGGGCGAAGGGCAAGGAAAGGAAAAGAAAAGGAGAAAAGCCTACAGCACCCGGTATTCCCAGGCGGTCTCCCATCCAAGTACTAACCAGGCCCGACCCTGCTTAGCTTCCGAGATCAGACGAGATCGGGCGCGTTCAGGGTGGTATGGCCGTAGACGCCTGTGGCTGCCGCTCGGTGCCCCAAGAGCCTGCTCCGCCCCTCCCAGCCCCAGCCCCAGCCCCAGCCCCAGCCCAGCCCCTGCCGAGCGATTGTCAGCCCTCCTCGCCTGGCCTGTGCCTGGTGCCTGCCTGCCTGCCTGCCTGCCTGCCTGCCTGCCAGCACGCCCAGGGGACAAGATGCCTCCGGCACCCTGGAGCCGCGGAAGTCCGCGCGCTCTCCCGTCCCGGGACTCTCCTGCCGCGCCGCCGCTTGGCTCCCGGGATGGCAACGGGGTGGG
Organism: Ursus americanus; assembly: GCF_024610735.1. Taxonomy (NCBI): domain Eukaryota; kingdom Metazoa; phylum Chordata; class Mammalia; order Carnivora; family Ursidae; genus Ursus; species Ursus americanus. Next base: position 65,393,588 of record NC_142132.1, read on the forward strand.
TCGGGGCGCCGGGGGCGAGGCCCGAGGTGTTCTCAGAGCGCCCCCAACCCCCCCGCCCTCCGCGGGGAGCACAACCCGCCCACTGGCCTTTCCTCCTCTCCCCGCCGCCGGGCTCAAAGCCCACCGGAAGCCTCGGGCGCCACCACAGACCATCATCACCATCCCAACCCCGTGGCCCTTCCTCCGCCACCCTTCCCCTCCCCACCCAGCGACACCAGGACCTGATCGAGAGACACCAGGGGCCGGCTCGCAATACGCAGACACACAGACACACAGGGAAAGACAGAGAGACACGGAGTGGGGGAACACTTAGGGGACACACTGGACGGGAGAGACGGGGAGGGACAGAGTGTGTGTGTGTGTGTGTGTGTGTGTGTGTGTGTGTGTGTGTCTGTGTGTCTCTGTGTGTGTGTGTGTGTGTGTCTGTGTGTGTGACAGAGAGAAAGAGAGAGAGAGATTAGATTATCCAACACACAGACCCTCTCACACCCCAGCACAGACACGCAGACCCCGACCCGGATGCGGACGGGGACAGGGACAGGGACAGAGACCCAGGTGCACACAGGTGACACACACCCACACACAGGGACACACAGGACGCTGTGTGGGCGCGGCAGCTAGCCCGCGGGAGGGCGGTCGCGCTTGGGCGCGCTTAGGGCAAGGCGGCCGCGCCCTGGAGCTGCCATAGGAGCCCTCCCTCGGAGCCCGAGGACTTGCAGCCCAGGTGGCGGGAATCCCGATGGGCGGCCATTCCTGCCCAGCACCCCTCTGGCGTGGGGGCGTGCGAGGCATTCTTTCTTTTGCCCCGTCCTTTATTTTCTGGTGGCCCTTGTGGCCGTGGTGCGGGGCGCCCCGGGGTCTCGCTGAGGGAGCGAGCCTCGCTGTTCCGCTGAGACGGGGTGCGGAGTCGGGTGCCCACGGGGCCTGAGGCCCCGGGCGGTTGGCCATCTCGTGTCCTGTGCGCACGGAGCACGGACGCCCGGGCCTAGGGGCAAAGGGACGGTGACCGGTGCGAAGGAGGGCCATGCCCTTCTGGCGGGAGCGCAGCCCAGGGCTGGTGGGGAGAAGGTGTAGGCGGGCCCAGGCAGGAGGCGGGGCCGGCAGGCGGTTGGCCCGGGGCGCTGCGGTGGGCGGGCGGCCCAAGCGAACTGCTAGGGGCTCGGGAGAGGAGAGGGCCCGGAGGCAGGGAGGAGGCCGAGAACCCAGGGAGCGCACGCCTGCAGAGGCGGGGTCACGGCCCGCCCGGGGCTCCCGCGGTTCCTCTCACCCGGGCCGCTTTCCCTCCACCCCCCTCCGCCGCCTCCGCCTCCGCTCGCGCCGCCCCCTGAGCGCCCACCGCCCTGCACACCAGCCCCCAGCCCGCACCCCGGGATAGGCTGTGGGCGTTCCTGGGGCTTGGAGGTGGAAGGGCTGGGCTGTGGGCGCCTGGCTGTGCCACGGGCACCCGCAGAGGGCCAGGGTTCCGCGTTGCGCTGCGCGTGTGGCGTGTGGCGTGTGGCGAGCGGGTCGGGCCCACCACGCATGGCCTGTGGTGAGGTGGGGGCACGTGGGGTTTGAATGGAGCCGGGTTGGGCAAGGTTGGGGGGGCGGGCCGCTGGCGGCAGAGGGAGTGGAAGGGAGGGCGAAGGGCAAGGAAAGGAAAAGAAAAGGAGAAAAGCCTACAGCACCCGGTATTCCCAGGCGGTCTCCCATCCAAGTACTAACCAGGCCCGACCCTGCTTAGCTTCCGAGATCAGACGAGATCGGGGGCGTT
>NC_142132.1:65397840-65402840 GCF_024610735.1 Ursus americanus
GCCACCACAGACCATCATCACCATCCCAACCCCGTGGCCCTTCCTCCGCCACCCTTCCCCTCCCCACCCAGCGACACCAGGACCTGATCGAGAGACACCAGGGGCCGGCTCGCAATACGCAGACACACAGACACACAGGGAAAGACAGAGAGACACGGAGTGGGGGAACACTTAGGGGACACACTGGACGGGAGAGACGGGGAGGGACAGAGTGTGTGTGTGTGTGTGTGTGTGTGTGTGTGTGTGTGTGTCTGTGTGTCTCTGTGTGTGTGTGTGTGTGTGTCTGTGTGTGTGACAGAGAGAAAGAGAGAGAGAGATTAGATTATCCAACACACAGACCCTCTCACACCCCAGCACAGACACGCAGACCCCGACCCGGATGCGGACGGGGACAGGGACAGGGACAGAGACCCAGGTGCACACAGGTGACACACACCCACACACAGGGACACACAGGACGCTGTGTGGGCGCGGCAGCTAGCCCGCGGGAGGGCGGTCGCGCTTGGGCGCGCTTAGGGCAAGGCGGCCGCGCCCTGGAGCTGCCATAGGAGCCCTCCCTCGGAGCCCGAGGACTTGCAGCCCAGGTGGCGGGAATCCCGATGGGCGGCCATTCCTGCCCAGCACCCCTCTGGCGTGGGGGCGTGCGAGGCATTCTTTCTTTTGCCCCGTCCTTTATTTTCTGGTGGCCCTTGTGGCCGTGGTGCGGGGCGCCCCGGGGTCTCGCTGAGGGAGCGAGCCTCGCTGTTCCGCTGAGACGGGGCGCGGAGTCGGGTGCCCACGGGGCCTGAGGCCCCGGGCGGTTGGCCATCTCGTGTCCTGTGCGCACGGAGCACGGACGCCCGGGCCTAGGGGCAAAGGGACGGTGACCGGTGCGAAGGAGGGCCATGCCCTTCTGGCGGGAGCGCAGCCCAGGGCTGGTGGGGAGAAGGTGTAGGCGGGCCCAGGCAGGAGGCGGGGCCGGCAGGCGGTTGGCCCGGGGCGCTGCGGTGGGCGGGCGGCCCAAGCGAACTGCTAGGGGCTCGGGAGAGGAGAGGGCCCGGAGGCAGGGAGGAGGCCGAGAACCCAGGGAGCGCACGCCTGCAGAGGCGGGGTCACGGCCCGCCCGGGGCTCCCGCGGTTCCTCTCGCCCGGGCCGCTTTCCCTCCACCCCCCTCCGCCGCCTCCGCCTCCGCTCGCGCCGCCCCCTGAGCGCCCACCGCCCTGCACACCAGCCCCCAGCCCGCACCCCGGGATAGGCTGTGGGCGTTCCTGGGGCTTGGAGGTGGAAGGGCTGGGCTGTGGGCGCCTGGCTGTGCCACGGGCACCCGCAGAGGGCCAGGGTTCCGCGTTGCGCTGCGCGTGTGGCGTGTGGCGTGTGACGAGCGGGTCGGGCCCACCACGCATGGCCTGTGGTGAGGTGGGGGCACGTGGGGTTTGAATGGAGCCGGGTTGGGCAAGGTTGGGGGGGCGGGCCGCTGGCGGCAGAGGGAGTGGAAGGGAGGGCGAAGGGCAAGGAAAGGAAAAGAAAAGGAGAAAAGCCTACAGCACCCGGTATTCCCAGGCGGTCTCCCATCCAAGTACTAACCAGGCCCGACCCTGCTTAGCTTCCGAGATCAGACGAGATCGGGGGCGTTCAGGGTGGTATGGCCGTAGACGCCTGTGGCTGCCGCTCGGTGCCCCAAGAGCCTGCTCCGCCCCTCCCAGCCCCAGCCCCAGCCCCAGCCCCAGCCCAGCCCCTGCCGAGCGATTGTCAGCCCTCCTCGCCTGGCCTGTGCCTGGTGCCTGCCTGCCTGCCTGCCTGCCTGCCTGCCTGCCTGCCTGCCAGCACGCCCAGGGGACAAGATGCCTCCGGCACCCTGTAGCCGCGGAAGTCCGCGCGCTCTCCCGTCCCGGGACTCTCCTGCCGCGCCGCCGCTTGGCTCCCGGGATGGCAACGGGGTGGGTCGGGGCGCCGGGGGCGAGGCCCGAGGTGTTCTCAGAGCGCCCCCCAACCCCCCCGCCCTCCGCGGGGAGCACAACCCGCCCACTGGCCTTTCCTCCTCTACCCGCCGCCGGGCTCAAAGCCCACCGGAAGCCTCGGGCGCCACCACAGACCATCATCACCATCCCAACCCCGTGGCCCTTCCTCCGCCACCCTTCCCCTCCCCACCCAGCGACACCAGGACCTGATCGAGAGACACCAGGGGCCGGCTCGCAATACGCAGACACACAGACACAGGGAAAGACAGAGAGACACGGAGTGGGGGAACACTTAGGGGACACACTGGACGGGAGAGACGGGGAGGGACAGAGTGTGTGTGTGTGTGTGTGTGTGTGTGTGTGTGTGTGTGTGTCTGTGTGTCTCTGTGTGTGTGTGTGTGTGTGTGTCTGTGTGTGTGACAGAGAGAAAGAGAGAGAGAGATTAGATTATCCAACACACAGACCCTCTCACACCCCAGCACAGACACGCAGACCCTGACCCGGATGCGGACGGGGACAGGGACAGGGACAGAGACCCAGGTGCACACAGGTGACACACACCCACACACAGGGACACACAGGACGCTGTGTGGGCGCGGCAGCTAGCCCACGGGAGGGCGGTCGCGCTTGGGCGCGCTTTGGGCAAGGCGGCCGCGCCCTGGAGCTGCCATAGGAGCCCTCCCTCGGAGCCCGAGGACTTGCAGCCCAGGTGGCGGGAATCCCGATGGGCGGCCATTCCTGCCCAGCACCCCTCTGGCGTGGGGGCGTGCGAGGCATTCTTTCTTTTGCCCCGTCCTTTATTTTCTGGTGGCCCTTGTGGCCGTGGTGCGGGGCGCCCCGGGGTCTCGCTGAGGGAGCAAGCCTCGCTGTTCCGCTGAGACGGGGCGCGGAGTCGGGTGCCCACGGGGCCTGAGGCCCCGGGCGGTTGGCCATCTCGTGTCCTGTGCGCACGGAGCACGGACGCCCGGGCCCAGGGGCAAAGGGACGGTGACCGGTGCGAAGGAGGGCCATGCCCTTCTGGCGGGAGCGCAGCCCAGGGCTGGTGGGGAGAAGGTGTAGGCGGGCCCAGGCAGGAGGCGGGGCCGGCAGGCGGTTGGCCCGGGGCGCTGCGGTGGGCGGGCGGCCCAAGCGAACTGCTAGGGGCTCGGGAGAGGAGAGGGCCCGGAGGCAGGGAGGAGGCCGAGAACCCAGGGAGCGCACGCCTGCAGAGGCGGGGTCACGGCCCGCCCGGGGCTCCCGCGGTTCCTCTCACCCGGGCCGCTTTCCCTCCACCCCCCTCCGCCGCCTCCGCCTCCGCTCGCGCCGCCCCCTGAGCGCCCACCGCCCTGCACACCAGCCCCCAGCCCGCACCCCGGGATAGGCTGTGGGCGTTCCTGGGGCTTGGAGGTGGAAGGGCTGGGCTGTGGGCGCCTGGCTGTGCCACGGGCACCCGCAGAGGGCCAGGGTTCCGCGTTGCGCTGCGCGTGTGGCGTGTGGCGTGTGGCGAGCGGGTCGGGCCCACCACGCATGGCCTGTGGTGAGGTGGGGGCACGTGGGGTTTGAATGGAGCCGGGTTGGGCAAGGTTGGGGGGGCGGGCCGCTGGCGGCAGAGGGAGTGGAAGGGAGGGCGAAGGGCAAGGAAAGGAAAAGAAAAGGAGAAAAGCCTACAGCACCCGGTATTCCCAGGCGGTCTCCCATCCAAGTACTAACCAGGCCCGACCCTGCTTAGCTTCCGAGATCAGACGAGATCGGGCGCGTTCAGGGTGGTATGGCCGTAGACGCCTGTGGCTGCCGCTCGGTGCCCCAAGAGCCTGCTCCGCCCCTCCCAGCCCCAGCCCCAGCCCCAGCCCCAGCCCAGCCCCTGCCGAGCGATTGTCAGCCCTCCTCGCCTGGCCTGTGCCTGGTGCCTGCCTGCCTGCCTGCCTGCCTGCCAGCACGCCCAGGGGACAAGATGCCTCCGGCACCCTGGAGCCGCGGAAGTCCGCGCGCTCTCCCGTCCCGGGACTCTCCTGCCGCGCCGCCGCTTGGCTCCCGGGATGGCAACGGGGTGGGTCGGGGCGCCGGGGGCGAGGCCCGAGGTGTTCTCAGAGCGCCCCCAACCCCCCCGCCCTCCGCGGGGAGCACAACCCGCCCACTGGCCTTTCCTCCTCTCCCCGCCGCCGGGCTCAAAGCCCACCGGAAGCCTCGGGCGCCACCACAGACCATCATCACCATCCCAACCCCGTGGCCCTTCCTCCGCCACCCTTCCCCTCCCCACCCAGCGACACCAGGACCTGATCGAGAGACACCAGGGGCCGGCTCGCAATACGCAGACACACAGACACACAGGGAAAGACAGAGAGACACGGAGTGGGGGAACACTTAGGGGACACACTGGACGGGAGAGACGGGGAGGGACAGAGTGTGTGTGTGTGTGTGTGTGTGTGTGTGTGTGTGTGTGTGTGTCTGTGTGTCTCTGTGTGTGTGTGTGTGTGTGTCTGTGTGTGTGACAGAGAGAAAGAGAGAGAGAGATTAGATTATCCAACACACAGACCCTCTCACACCCCAGCACAGACACGCAGACCCCGACCCGGATGCGGACGGGGACAGGGACAGGGACAGAGACCCAGGTGCACACAGGTGACACACACCCACACACAGGGACACACAGGACGCTGTGTGGGCGCGGCAGCTAGCCCGCGGGAGGGCGGTCGCGCTTGGGCGCGCTTAGGGCAAGGCGGCCGCGCCCTGGAGCTGCCATAGGAGCCCTCCCTCGGAGCCCGAGGACTTGCAGCCCAGGTGGCGGGAATCCCGATGGGCGGCCATTCCTGCCCAGCACCCCTCTGGCGTGGGGGCGTGCGAGGCATTCTTTCTTTTGCCCCGTCCTTTATTTTCTGGTGGCCCTTGTGGCCGTGGTGCGGGGCGCCCCGGGGTCTCGCTGAGGGAGCGAGCCTCGCTGTTCCGCTGAGACGGGGCGCGGAGTCGGGTGCCCACGGGGCCTGAGGCCCCGGGCGGTTGGCCATCTCGTGTCCTGTGCGCACGGAGCACGGACGCCCGGGCCCAGGGGCAAAGGGACGGTGACCGGTGCGAAGGAGGGCCATGCC